>NW_024425564.1:34963494-35014998 GCF_017311325.1 Ursus maritimus
GGGGGGGGGGGTGGACGACACATAGGGTTGGTGAGCCCAGCATGTGTGTTGGTTTGCGGGGGGAGGGATGTGCGTAAATGCAAGCCTGGCCAGGCTAGAGGGGAAGAGACCATCCTGGAGTCCAGGTGAAGGCAAGATGAAGGCTTCGAGGAAGAACAACTGCAGAGGGCTTTGTTATACTCATCTGTCTACCCGACAGCCCCCACTGCCAGACGCTGGCATTGGGATGATAGGAAGGTCGTGGGTGAGGTCTCTGAAGGTCCTCTCCCAGACTGGCTGGGCTGAGGTCAACCTCCCCTGCAGGGGTCAGGGGAGGGCTCCACTTCTATAACCAGCATGTCCAAATTGTGGCATTCCCACTCGCCATGGAAGACTGGATAGGCACCAGGAAAGACAAGGAATACAGAAGTTGTTCAAGACATTTGGGATCCACAGAAAAGCACACTTTGGTTTAACTGTTTACAGAGGACACATACCTTGTTCCAGGTCTCAGCCTTCTCACCCTGAAAGATTTTTTCCTTCTCTATTTATTATTTTCTAGCTCTGGCCAGTAGAATAGCCAGATCTACAACAGTGCCTTGGACCATGCGCCATCACAGTTGCTTCAGCAAGAAGGGCTGGTGCCCTGTGGAGATGGTGAAGTTGGTCCTGGATATGCTAAATGTTTACGCCTATTATATTTGTTCCTTAGTCTTTCCCCAGTGTCCTTCTCACCCCTCCTGCTTCCTTCAGGTAAATTTCTCCAGCTGTCTAATTTTGTGTCCAGTGTAAAATTCAGTTAATCTAACCTGTCCCCTTCTCAGCAGCAGCACCCACTCCTCCCCGGTGAGGGAAGTCAGGTGTGTTTGGGGCAGCAGGAGGGAAAAAAAATGCTCCAGGTGGAGAGGGAAGGGTCTAGTCCAGGCTCTCCCACCCCCATCCCACTTTTACCAACTGGGGTGCCATGACTGTTCCTCCAACCTCTACCAGGGACGTCTCCATGCCACGGCTGCTTTCACCAAGCTGTCTCAGATGACGTGATGCTGACGTACGAAGTCTGCAGCGTCCTTTTTACCTGCACCATTTTTCTAAGAGTATATTGTACTACTAAAAACTATTAAATCCATACCATCCCCATCCAGCCTGCCTTGAAACCTGTGCCTCCTTTCCGTGCGGGGACTTGAGGTGTGCTTGGGAGCAGTCACAGCTAGTGGGGGGTGGAGCCAGCTCACGTCTACCCTGAGAGTACCAATCGTCACATTTTCAAAAGTTTTGCCAGCCAGTTCACATTGTATGGGTAGCTTGAAACTGGCCACAGAATTTGGCTTTTTCTTTTCCCAAGAGCTGGTTGCCAAACATTCGCCAACCCATGGGTGTAGGGCAGAGGGGAGGCAGGCAGGCAGGGGGTACCACTGAGGATAGACCCAAAGACGCCTATCCACAGGGGCAAACCCAGCCAACCAGCCCAGGGTTTGGGGATGTGCAGACCAGGAACCATCAAGTGCGTGCACCCCCTTGATCTCTAATAGCCAGCAAAACCCGTGATGAGCTTGGGACACCCCCAATGGATACTCACAGCAGGTGGTGCATTTCTAGGCCTCCCACTCCAGTCCTACCTTCTCCCACAGGGAGGATGGGGGAGCTACAGAGAATGTGCCCCTTTGGCTTTTATAGCATCCTTCCTGCTCCTCTTTCCCCGGGGATGAGGGCGTGGGCATGAATTCATGGCAGCTCAGTGCCCTCTGCACAGACAGTCCTCATTTCCGCATCTCCAAAGTTGGCATCGTGGCTTTATTTTGTGCGCTGTGAGGGTGAAGGCAATCTTCAACTCTCTTCTTTCCCTGACATGTTCCGGAATAAAGGGGTGTGGGCAGTGGGTTGGACAGCAATGCACAGGGCCAGGTGTGGGATGTGTGCTTGGGGAAGGAGTCCTAAGGGCTGCTGCCTGTGTGTGTCCCATTCAAAAGGAAAAGGCTCAGGAAAGGGAGCTGCTAGCAGGACAAGAGCAATGGTGAAGCCAAATCCCTGCAAGTTTGGTGGGACCCAGACTCAGGCAAAAGGAGGGGAGGACTGGCCCTTTCAGAAGGGTGGCAGGGGGGTGGTTCCCCAACCCCGGGAAGGCAAAACTGCTTTAGAGAAGTAGTGGAACATTCTTAATGCAAACCATGCTCTTCCCTCCTCAAAGTGGGTTCCCTCTGCTTCATGAGCCCTTATTCTCTCCCAAGGCAGAAGAGGAAACCCAAAACAAGGAGTAGAAGTTATGGACCAGGCCGTTTGAAACTGCATGTGTTCTCTGGGGACTATTTCACACAATGGGATTTTTCGGTTCTGCAGCGCTGCTCCTGGTGACCCCCTCCCACGACTGGAGTGTCCAGGAAGACTGACAGGAGACTGTGCAGCTCATTAGAGATAGTGTAGCGGTAAAGGGGGGGAGGGCTGACCTCAGGCTCCTACTGGCGGAGGTAAACAGGGACAGGGTTACAGGAACTTGCCGGAACTGCATCCCATCTTGACCTGGCTGGCTGGGCTGGGGGTGAGGGGCAAGAGCTCTAGGTCCGCTGGAAGTCCCCCCGCTGACCGCCGGTCTTGCTCAGGAGCTTGATCTCCCCCAACACAATGTCTCTGCTGACACCCTTGCACATGTCGTACACGGTGAGGGCGGCCACGGCAGCCGCGGTCAGGGCTTCCATCTCCACCCCAGTGGGGCCCCGAGCCCGGCAAGATGCCTGGATCCCCACAGCATGGTGTGTGCTGTCCAGCTCCAGCCGCACGTGGACGTGGCTCAGGGCCACGTGGTGGCAGAGAGGAATCAGCTGGCTGGTCAGCTTGGCCGCCTGGACTCCGGCAAGCTGGGCTACCACCAGGGCGTCACCCTTCTTTAGCTGGTTCTCCCGGACGAGTCTGAAGGCCACGGGCCCCAGCAGGACCACAGCTGAGGCCACAGCCACCCGCTCCGTGTCTGGCTTCCTGCCCACATCTACCATAGCTGCCCGTCCTTCCGTGTCCACATGGGTTAATTGGTCCGAGGGTGGCAGGGGTCCTGAGGGGGTGGCAGGAGCCTGGGACACTGAGCTAAGGCACTTCGGGTTGGCATTTGAGTCTAGGTGGGAACTGCAGTGTCTCTGAGGGCAGCCGGACCCCAGCCGCCACTGGGCAAGGACAGGGGTCCGGAGGAGCCAGCCTCCTTTCCACAAAGTTCCCATCTGGTTGGAGAAACTCACTCTGTGTCTTATACCCTGAATTTGAAAGGGGTCCTGGGAGGAAATGCTTGGAATGGCTGGTGGGGAATCTTGCAGCATCAAAAGTAACTCTGGAAAGCAAGAAGGAAAGAGAAAAAAGACTAAGCCCAAAAGGGGAGTTTTTTTCCCCACCTCTTCTCCCACCCCTTCCCTGCCCACCTCAAGTTCTCACTTCTGCACTGGGGAGAGAGAGGGGTGAAGGGCAAAGAGCACAGCAAGAAGAGAAAAAGCAGGAGGTATGCAGACAGAGGGTCCCAGGATACAGGAGTGCCACCCCTCACGGCAGGTGGTGCTCAGGGCACAGCCCCACCAGCATCTCTGGGCCCGCGGGGGGGGGGGGCGGGGGCACTCCTGGGCTCCCCTCCTCACCAACTTCCTTGTCGCCAAAGTTCTCTTAAGAAACACCAACGGTCCGAAGACTGCAGCCCAATCACATGACCTCTCCCTGTCCCTGCATTTTTCTGGAAGCTACAGTGAGGTCTCAGTCTGAACTACCAATCACTACCAAACTCCTCTTCACATCCCCTATGAAGAGTTAATAGTAATTACCGAGTATACAGTGAAGATAGTAAGGGAAATATTGTATCTATTTCAACAATGTCTTTGAAGCCCCCTCAAGGACATCAGAAGTACCCGCAGAGCGACAGGCTGATCCAAATGGTGCCAAGGGCCTTGGGAGTCTTGCAGGCTTTCTTGTTAACCAAAGGGTGGTCCGATGCAGAGCCCCAGCCCAGACCTCCCAAACCTGACTCTGAAATGACAAGATCCCCAAGTGATTCATGTGCACATGAAAGTCAGAGGCCCTGTTCTAGGCAACTCCTAGTTTTATAGAAACCAAACCAGCTTATTACTCTATGTCCTTGAGAGGAATATTATACCTTATGAAGCAAATAACCCTCCCAAATTCCAGCTTCCCAGCTCTGGGCCCCCATCTGGCCAATGTCAGAGGCACAACCTCCCTCCTAGGGCGCCCAGGAAGGCATCCCCACTCCTTGCCATCAAGGTGTGTCAGCATGGATCAAGGCCCAACTGTAGGACTATGATACTGGAAAGGAGGGAAGAAGAGAGATGTTTTCTTCCCAGTGGAGAAGCTTCCTTCCCTTCTTGGGGAGGCTGGTAAGGGAGGTAGTCCTTGGGCTGTCTCTGGCCCACATCAACCTGCCTTCCTCTGGGCACCTGCACTCACTTGGCTCCAATCCCTGGAGAAGAGAATCCCTTCCCCTGGTTTTTCTCACTGCTTTCTCTTGCCTGCTGGTACACTTCGAAGCCCAGACATGGCTATGGCCAAGAGGGGCAAGGTGCCCCCTGATCTAGTTGGGATATCTGGTGGAGGGGTAGCAGCAGCCCTAAAGCTCCACGTGGACCAGCCAGTTTCCCAGAGAACACACAAGGCTTTATGCATGTAAGTTCCCAGGAGTTAAGGAGTTAGGCAGTTGAGATCCTGGCTGCCTCCTCCCTGAAAAGCACGAACATGCTTAGCTGGCCGCCCTAAGCTCTGCCCAGCTCCTGTAATGGCATCTAGGCTGGGAGGTCCCAGAGCCAAGGAAGGGTGTCCATCTTAACCAGGAGTTGCATTTTTAGGGTACAACCACCTTAGTGATAAGACAGAATGATGGTTTCTGTGGTACGTAGAGTGAGGGGGAGCAATGGCCGGGAGGAGAAGACAGGAAAGCTGGAGGGGCGAGAGAAGGTGGAGGATGAGCAGAAGAAACACAAGGAGGCGACCATCAGGATGAAATGCAGGATCTGGGGGGAGCCTTGGAGCAGGGCCCACCCGGCGGGATCCCCCAGGGACAAGGGTGAGCGGTTACGTACAGATGGGTCACCCACCGATGAGGATCATGGGCCGGTTCTTCATCTGGGCAATACTGAACATGCCTGGGGCAAGGGAAAGATGGGGAGGGAGGGGCGGGGAAAGGAGAGTGCACTGAAACCACGGTGGACACAGTGGTATGACAACCCGGGGACATGCACTCACCTAGACGCACCCCCGACAAAAAGCCCCCACTGCACACTGGAAGGTCACTCACGACAGAGCCAGAATGGGTGCCCTTGGGGGACACAGTGGATGCCCAGGACCCCACCCTCCCGACAGAAGGCAATGTGTGGGATGAGAGAGGTGCAGTGCCCCCCTCTTCCCCTCTACCCGCTAAAACAGCCGAGAGAATCCAGGGCACCCTCTCCTGCATAGGCTCTGCTGGGCCCACGCCCCCAGGGAGGAGAACCATTGCCACACCCTGGTCTACAGGCACCATGGGAGGACCTGGGCGCCAGGACGGGCCAGAGTCCTGCTGGCTTCCTGCCAAGCTTTGCTCTGTCCCCTCCGCCCCTCGGGGCCACTCAGGAGCCAGCCCGGCCTTCCCTGTGCCCACTCCTTACCTGCATGCTGCCGCTTCTTCCTGCCCACAGCGGCTCCGACGATCCTCAGCAGCTCCTCCTCGGAGGCCCCTGCCCGCAGGTGATCCCGTAGAGACACCTCCGAGTTCCCGAAGAGGCAGACCTGGGATGGTCCCCGTGGGGGAGAGGAGAACATTCATCCCTTGGCCCCGAGCCTTGGCCCCCGTCCCTACCATTCCTGTGGGCTGAGCACCAGCACCCAGGCCTCCTGTGGCTGGGCCACACTCAAGGCAGGACTTCCTGGACAGTGAGGGACAGGAGCCAGGCAGTGAAGCCAGAGAGGCCGGAAGGGCAGGAAGCAAACTCAGACATCCCAAAGCCTGTGTTGGATTTACAGTCATGCTCCCCTCAGCTTATAGAGCACACCATCAAAAATTAAACAGCTGCCAACAGAGACAGCACATAAAAATCCAGCTCCATACCTTCTCCTGAGACATTCCACAGAGTATCCTCTTTGGTACCTTGAGAACAGACCCCATCAGCTGAGTCTCGGCAGTCTCCCCAGATGCGGCATGAACGTCCCATTTCACCTGTTCCCCCTTGGTCCCTGCACTCACGGACATTACCCACCTGCCTCTGCACCCTCTCCAGTTTGTGACCTGGACTGATGGCTGAACAGCACAGGCCCGGTGGAGGGGGCATCCTGAGGCCATTCAAACTCCACCCATCCCGGCTTCTGAGAGAGGCTGGCTGCTCTGGGGGCTCAGGGCTGGATGAGATGGTCCCAGCACGCGAGATACCCACCCTTCTCCCACAAAACTTTATAAAGCACCTACTACGTGCCAGCCTGTAGAAGGCACTGTGGACACAGAGGACAGAGGGCTGTCTGAGAACCCTCTGAGGGCAGAGAGCTCTAGAGGAGTCACAGAATCTAAGTGGAAGGTACACCTACTTCACGCTACTGGCCATTCCCCATCCCTCGCTCCCCCACAGGCCCACAGGGCCCACCCTCTGCTCCCAGGGGCTCCACCTTCTGAGAGCCCCTCTAGCTGGCTCCTGCCTCAGTTGGCTGGTGGGAGATTGGAGAGTAAGGGGAAAGAAAGATCAGCCATTTCTGCCCTGCTTCTTCCAGGCTCTGCCATCTGAGGGGGTGACTGCTCCCCCCACAGCTGCAGCTCCAAGCAGGTGTCCGCTCCGCCGGGCTACAGTTCTCTGGGCACCCCGGGGACGCTGCTTCCTCCCCTTCCCCAGGGTCTCGGTATCCCTCTAAGTCCCCTTCACCCCACACTAGAGATAGCCTCTCTTCAGAGCCCCACCTTCCATGTCCTGCAGGAGCCCTGACTAGACTGATGCCACCCATATTTCATGGCAATTCCACATCTCCGGCCCAGAAAGATCGCCGGCTTTTGAACAAGAGCAGGATGGTCCCTTCTGGATGTCCAGCTTATGCCTCTGATCTCCTATCTCCCTCCTCCCCAATGCTAAACAGCTCCCAAAGCCGACTGGTTCCCCCTGGATGCCTTCTCGGGGCCCCCACATGCCTTTCCAATCTCCTTCATTCCTCCTTCCTAACCTTATTACCTCATACTCTTACCTGCACGGAATACTGTTAAAGGGCCAGCTGACTAGTCTTCCTGTTTCCAAATTCAACCAGTGGGTTATTCTTCCTCAAACATGAACAGGAGTCATGTCTCCCCTTGTGCAGAAACCGCACAGCACCCTACTGTCCACAGTACACACGCTGTACCTTTTACCTGGGCATTCAGGCCCCTGACCACATGGTCCCCCTGTGTCTGGCATTAATCTGCCCCAGCCACGTTAGTATGAACTCCAGACAAGTGTCACCCTCCCTCCTCCACCCTTCAAGTTCACTAGGGTCCACAATGTGCTCCCTCAAGGCCCACCACCCTCACAGGCTGTCTGGCCATGCATCTGACACAGAACAACACATGGCCACACATCAGCTCTCTGTTCGGTCTTATCCGTGAGACTTCACCTCTAAAGGGAGTGGGTATGTCAGCGCCTCACAGTCATTCCCCACAGGGCTGACCAGGTATGAGTAATGGACGCTGCTTTCAGAGCTGAGCCACTGGCCTGGAAAGGGGCCCATCCGGTGGGGGCTGGGGCCCAGTGCGCGCTGACCCTTCACTCTCCCCTGCCCATCCTGGTAACACCGAGTCCCGGCAAGTGGCTCCCATCCACCAAAGCTACTTCAGGGGCCCCAGGAAGGAAGGCCATGAACCCCACTTTCACCTTCTGCCCCCACGCTCCCCCCACAACAGACCCTATTTTGCCAACCACGCCAGGTGTCCCCCTAGTCTCCCCCCCCCCGAACTGGGGGCACAAGTGGGAAGAGAGATTCACAACACGGAAGTGGCAAGGGGGCCCTTGCAGGGAAGGGACGCTTACCTTGAGGTTCCCGTCCGCCGTGATTCGCAGTCGGTTACAGGTGCCGCAGAAATGCTCAGACATGGACGTAATAAAGCTGAGCTGGCCTCGGAAGCCAGGGATTTTAAAGGTCTGGGGGGGGGGGCCGGAAAAGAAGGGCAGCAGAGGGGATGGTGCTGCATGGGCCACCGAGGGCACTGGAGCCCCCACCCCACAGCCCTCTCAGGAGGAGCCCCGCCGAAGGGAGGACCCCCGGCCCCCAGCCACCAGAAGACGGACACGACGCACGACCTACAAGCTCTCTGCCTGCACCTGGCCTGCCCGACAGCAAACCTGCTATGGACTCGGAGGCCTGCGGGCCCTATGGCCAGAGCACCTGTCCACCGCTCACTGAAGCGCGGCCTAGGACGAGGTACAAACGGTCGCCCCATGCCCAGCCTGCTGCTCTGCCCGTGAGCAGGGAGGCAGCTGTGAAGGCACCACCCTGGCTCACTGCGTTCTAACCTCAGTGCCCACTCTCCCACGCTCCTCCTCCCAGCTTGGCCCCACCCACCCGCCCCCAACCTTGGCTGTACTGGATTCCTCCTCAGGCAGCTTCTCCAGCTCTGGCCACCGCTGCCGGAGGGTGTCCAGCATCTCCTTGTAGCTCACCAGCTTCTTGAAATTCCACCTGTTACCTGTATCGGGGTTGGAAGCCACTGCGTCAGAGTTGCAGGGGCCTGGGGTCTTCAGGTCCATTCTCCCACAGAACCCAGGAATCAGTTCCATCCCTTGGATGGGAGGTCAGGAGGCCTGGCCTAACACAGGTGGGTCAAACAGCACCAACGCTCGACTTGGAGGTGCCTCTGATTCCCCATCATAGCCCTAGCCCTGGCGCCTGCCCAGGCCCCTCCCCATCATCCTTGGAGAAATTCCTACACACACAGCAGCTCCCGGGGTCAGCAGCACCCACAGGGTCAGCCAGACCTTGTCCACCCCACTCAACCCTTCCCAGGATCCTCAGCATCCCCACACCATGCTCTCAGCATGGTGCTGAACCAGCTCTGCCTCTAGGCCCAAACTTCTCTTCCCTCCCTGTCTCAGGTCACTGACCATCAAAGGGCATGTACTCTATGAAGCGCACGTCCAGAGGGAGGCCCTCAGTCAAGGCCACGAAGTCCAGGAGCTCGTCCTCGTTCAGACCTCGCATCACCACACAGTTTACCTGGCCAGGGACAAGAGGACCACAAGGGCTGATCTCCCTGCATTCTTTTTCAGCAATGACCTTTGGGGGGTCTGGCGCCTGCCTGGCTCTTCACTGGAGGGCCCATTCCTGATCTCTCTCCCCGTTCTTAAGTTGGGGATTCCAACGGGATCACTGGTTTTCTCCCCTCCCTTGTAGGGGGGTCAGGGGCACACTGGATGCAGGGGGCAAGGAAGGGTGGGGGTACAGTACAGTTAGCTGCACTGGCCAGGGCAGGGGGCTGCCATGGGCCCAGACACTGTCAGCGAATGGCCTAGCCAGGGTAGAGGGGCAGAAGTCAGAGGTCAAAAGCAGTAGCATGTGCTCACCTTCACAGGGCTATAGCCCAGCTCGATGGCCTTGTAGATGCCCTCCATGACCTTGTGGAAGCCTACAAGGAGGGAGAGATAGGTCTGGAAACTTTTTCCCTCTCCCCTGTCTCCCTTACACCCAGAGGGAAACACCAGAGCAATAGAGAGCCTCAGGGACCACCAAGTCCAGGGACCAGATAGTAAATATTTTAGGCTTTGTAGGCTAAGAGGTGAAAATGAGGACATTATTAAGTATATCCTGTAAAGACTGTATTGACTAATTTCAGAATCTGATAATTGAGTACATTTTTTTTAATAACACAGCTCTACAAATAGAATAGAATACAGCTCTTTTTGCTGGGATAATATTTTGCTTAACCGAGGGTTCATAGTTAAAGTTTCCTATCATTACGTTGATTATAAATACTATCTGTAAAATTCATTCTTGGCTCCCAGGCTATAGAACAAAAAACAAAAAACAAACAAAAAAATAAGCAGGGGGCTGCATTTGGCTGCTGGACTGTAGTGTGCCAACCCTGACCTAGATGACCCCTCTCATTGTTCAGATGGGGAAACCGGGGCCCTAAGGAGAGGCAGTCCCCAGCTGGAGGCCTCGTGCCGTGGGCCTTAGAATGCAGGTTTCTAGACTCAGTCCAGTCACTCCCTCTGTCCACGCTCACCATGCACTTACTATGTGCAGTGCCAGTGAGCGATTAGAACACATGTGGTTCTCCCATCTCTGTGGTTAACCCATAGTACCTGTGATCCCAGGTCGGCTTCCCCTCACTGTCCGGCTCACTCTCCCCTCACTCGTACGCCCAAACACTTGAGCGCCTCCCATGCGCTGGCCCACACCCACCCCGCACAGCCTGGTGGTTGTGGTGATTCACAGCTAGGCCAGCATCCTGGGAGAGGGTGACCACATGATGGCCTCCATGGTTTCCCTGCGGCATTGTTAGATTGCCCAGTGAGGGAGGGAAAAGGGAGGAAAGTGCGGCTTTCATAGAAAATGCTGTTATGATAATCTAGAAGTTTCTTCCTTTCTAAATCACTCTACCTCCAAAAGGAGGTGGTGGACACAAGAGTATAAACAGGAAGGCAGATCTGACGTCAAGATCTACTGTCTCCAATCCTCGTTCCAGGAAATGAGACAAGGAGGCAGGGGAGATGTGGATGTCAGGCAGGGAGGTGAAACCCACAATACAGTTTCCACTTTCCCGCCTCAGAGCCCTTGCAGGTTCCCGACTGACATTTCCTTTCCAAGTAAGCTCCTTTGATCCGACTCTTCTCCCCACTCCCCATTACTCAAGGCCCATGCCTCCCCCATGGAGCCCTCTAGGTCTTCCCTGGTAGGAGTTCTCTCTCCTTCTCTGTAGCACTTTATCGACACTACAAGACAGACAAAGATGGTCTAATGGCATCACACATTTGGCCTGTAAGGCAGAGCAATGTCGGGTGTGTCTTTCCCCACAGCACCTGGAACGGTTCTTTACAGAGGGCAAGGAATCCATGAGCTCGTCCTCAGCACATGGTTGGTATAAACAGGGAGTTACCACATGGAGCAGGGGAAACAGTGGGGCTGCAAGCTAGAAGCTGTTTCCAGAGAAGGGGAAGGATTGCTGAGTCTCTGATCCTGCAGAGAAGTCTCAGTTATGGACCACCCTCCCCAAATCAAAGGGTATCTGATCCTGGATGCTTCCTACCCCAAACTGAAGCCCATGGCCCGAGACACATCGGGGGCTGGTCTAATGAGACCTAGTGCTCAGGGCTGCTCTACCTCCCCGCCTGTGCCCTCCCTGATGAAGCCTGGTAGGGGAGGCCATGGCAGTGTTGATCTTGACCCTGGTACCCCAAAGCAGCTGCTTCCACCCTGGGCTACCCCACATTTCCTCAGAGTTCATTATAGAGTAACCAACTTGTCCCATCTGCCAGGGACTACCTTGGTTTTAAGATGCAAAGGCCTGCACACTAGCAACCCTCTCATTCATGGGGACACTGGGGGAAGGGCAGAAGGAGATTGGTCACCACAGGTCTTAGCATTTGATCCCCCAAATCTCCCAAGGGTGTGGTGATAGAGACAGAAGACATTTGGTGAAGGTGAGGGGTGAGGAATAAATGCCCATGTTTATCTGAGGCTCAGACACCAAAAGGGAGCAACCAGGCCCCTTGCCAGGGCTCCACCACTATGTGGGCCCTTGGAGGGCTACCCTCCACTGCAAACCACACTGGCTCACCTTTCCTGCGAACAATGAACTCAAATTTGGCTGGCACCAGCGTATCCAGGCTGATGTTGATGGCACTGAGACCAGCTTTCTGAAGCTGAGGGAGCAGCCGGGCTAGGTTGATGCCATTGGTGGTGATGCCAATGGTCCTCAGCCCTTCCAGCTGGTGGAGCTGAGCTGTAGAGAGAACAGGAGGGGACAGTCAGTCTGTTTATTCCTGGTGAGGCCAGGAGAAGGGCTGGAAGAAGAAACTCCAAGTTCAAATAAGATGGATGGAAAAGGGGTTCTCAGCACTCCTCTATTAACTGGGCTTAGCTTAATAAAAAACAGAAAAATAAAAACTCTGATAAAAATAACCAAATGATTGGGGCGCCTGGGTGGCGCAGTCGTTAAGCGTCTGCCTTCAGCTCAGGGCATGATCCCGGTGTTCTGGGATCGAGCCCCACATCAGGCTCCTCCACTGGGAGCCTGCTTCTTCCTGCTTGTGTTCCCTCTCTCACTGGCTGTCTCTCTCTGTCAAATAAATAAATAAAATCTTAAAAAAAAAATAACCAAAAGAATAAACACTGAGTGCTCACTCTGCCAGAGGCCCTGCCAAAGGCTTTGCATGCCTTAGCTCACTGAAGCCTCACAACAAGGATTATCCCCATTTACTACACAAGGCAAGAGAGACTTGGAGAGAGGAAGAAAATTGCTTTAAAGTCACACAACTAGTAAGAACAGCTTAGATTCAAATCCCTGCGTACTTGACTCCAAGACTATGCTCTCAGTTAACCAACTCACAGGTGCTCATTCTCTGCGCAGGAGAAACAAAGAAGAGTTTGGAATTTTTGCTAAACCGCCTCCTCCATTCTACCCCAAGTCCCTAGACATAACAGAAGGATGAAAAAAAAGAGTCCACAATAGCATCAGAAAGCAAGACAGAATGCCTTCAATGGCCCAGACAAGTGGCGAAATCCTGAAAGATAGAAAGCAGATGGGCTCATGTGGATTGAAGAAACCATAGCCCAAAGCACATACAGAAGGTTCTGTACAAAGTAGGAGGGGGACTAGTGTGCCCCAAACTTACCAGTCACCTACGTAGGGCGTAGGAAGGACCCTGGGCATGTCAAGGAGATTACCAGTCTGGGGAACTGTATTTGCCTGAGCTGGGTAAGTTGGTCTCCCTCCATCCCTGCATGCAGGGGGAAGGCTGAGCTTCTACCCCAAGGCTAGAGTACTTAAGCTAGCTGGAGGGGGTGGGGGAAACCAGCATGAACAGAAACAGCACCGGCAGCCAGGCCAACAGAAGCCTTGGGCACTGACGTGAGTATAGAGCCAAGAGTCAGCACACATTTAAGGAGAATGTTGCAAAAGAAAGATAAATTCCACAAACAGAATTAAAGAGGAAGGAAAAGTGACAGAGATAACTAGAGGATTCTTTTAAAAATCAGTTAGTGCCCATGACCGTAATTTATTGAACAGTACATCTGAAATGAATGATGTGCTATCAGTTGGCTCATTGAATTAAAAAAAAATCAGGGTTAAATGAATATAGATGCAAAATTCTCAACAACATACTAGCAAATCATATTCAACAACATACTAAAAGGATCACACATTATGATCAAATGGAATTTATTCCAGGGATGCAAGGATGGTTCAACATTCACAAACTCAATGTGACATATGTCACATAAACAAAAGGAAGGATAAAAATCAGACGACCATCTCAAAAGATGCAGAAAAACACATGACAAAAATCTGACATCCTTTCATGATGAAAACTCTAAAAAAAATTTTTTTTTAAAGTGGGTGTAGAAGGAACATTCCTTAACATAATAGAAGCCATATATGACAAACCTACAACTAACATCTTAGTCAATGGTGAAAAGCTGAAAGCTCTTCCTCTAAGATCAGGAACGAGACAAGGATATCTGTTCCTGCCACTTTTATTCAACATAGCATTGGAGGTCTTAGCTAGACCTTAGTGGGGGAAAAAGAGATACAAGGCATCAGACTGGAAGGGAAGTATACAGAGAAAACCCTAAAGAAGTACCAAAAAAACGTTAGAACTAATAAACGAATTTAGAATAGTTACAGGATACAAAAATCAATATACAGAAATTTGTTGCATTTCTATATAGTAATACCAACTTATCAGAAAGAGAAATAAAGAAAACAATCCCATTTATAATTGTATCCAAAAGAATAAAATACCTAGAAATTAATTTAACCAAGGAGGTGAAAGACCTCTACACTGAAAACTCTAAGACATTAATGAAAGAAATTGAAGAAGACACAAATAAATGGAAAGATATTCTGTGCTCATGAACTGGAAGAATTAATATCATTAAAATGTTCATACTACCCAAAGCAATCTACAGAATCAATGCAACCTCCACCAAAATTCTGGCATTTTTCACAGAAATAAAACAAACCCAAAATATGTATAGAACCACAAAAAACTCTAAGTAGGCAAAGCCATCTTGAAAAAAAGAACAAAGTTGAAGGCATCATACCCCTTGATTTCAAACTGTATTATAAAGCTATAGTAATCAAAACAGTATGGTATTGGATAAAAACAGACACATAGCTCGATGGAACTGAATACAGAGCCCTTGCGTAAATCCATGCATATATAGCTAATGAATTTATGACAAAGGAGCCAAGAATATGCAATGGGGAAAGGAGAATCTTTTCAGTACATGGTGTTGGGAAAACTGGACAGCCACATGCAGAATTGAAACTGGACCACTACCTTACACCATGCGCAAAAATTAACTCAAAATATGATCTGAAACTGTAAAAACTCCAAGAAGAAAACACGGTGGTAAGCTCCTTGACATCAGTGTTGGTGATGATTTTTTGGAGTTGACACCAAAAGCAAAGGCAACAAAGGCAAAAATAAACAAGTAGAAAAACATCAAACTAAAAAGCTTCCGTTTACAAAGGAAACCATCAACAAAACAAAAAGGCAACCTACTGTATGAAGGGAGATACTTGTAGATCATATATCTGGTAAGGGGTTAATACCCAAAATACATAAGGAACTCATACAACTTGACAACAAAAACCCAACAATCTAATTTACAATAGGCAGAGGATCTGAACATTTTTTCTAAAAGAGATATACATGATGGCCAACAGGTATATGAAAAAATGCTCAAAATCACTCATCATCAGGCAAATGCAAATTGAAACCACAATGAGAAATCACCTCACACCTCTTAGGGATGGCTATAATCAAAAAGACAAGAAATAACAAGTGTTGGTAAGGACATGGAGAAAAGAGAACCCTTGTACAATGTTGGTGGAAATGTAAACTGATGCAGCCACTATGGAAAACAGTACAGAGTTTCCTCAAAAACTTAAAATCAGAACTACCATATGATCCAACAATTCTACTTCCAGGTATTTATCTGGGAAAAAAAAAAACCCACAACAAAAACACTAACTCGAAAAGATATATGCACCCCCATTGTTCACTGCATTATTTACAAAAACTAAGACATGGAAACAACCTAAATGTCCACTGATGACGAATGGATAAAAAATAATGTGGTGTATATATATATATATACACACAGTAGGATGTTATTTCACCATAAAAAAGGAAGACTTGCCATCTGTAACAACATGGATGGACCTTGAAGGCATATGCTAAATGGAATAATTCAGACAGAGAAAGACAAATACCATGTGAGCTCACTTATATGGGGAATCTAAAACCAAAGAAAATGGAATTCACAGATAAAGAGAACAGAATGGTGGTTGCCAGAGGTGAGGAATAGGGGGTGAGTGAAATGGGTAAAGGGGGTCAAAAGGCACACTCATCATTTATAAAATAAATAAGTCACGGGAATGTAATGTACACCATGGTGACTATAGTTAAGAATACTGTATTGTATATTTGAAAGGTGCTAAGACAGTAGATCTTAAAGGTTCTCATAATAAGGAAAATAATTATAATTATGTGTAGTGATAGATATTAACCAGATTTGTCGTGTTCATTTTGCAATATATACAAATATTGAATCACTGTGTTGTACACCCGAAATTAACAATGTTATATGTGAATTATAGGTCACAAAAATCAAAGTTAAGATCCTCAGGAGAATAACTATTGCATCCTGGAAACAAGAAAAGAATTAGAACTCTTGAAAATAAAAGTATATATCTCAAAAAAATAATAATAAAGGTATAGTTATAGAAAGAAAAAAAAATTAGGGTGCCTGGGTGGCTCAGTCAGTTGAGCCTCCAACTCTTGATTTCAGCTCAGTCATGATCTGAGGGTCCTGGGATCGAGCCCCAAGTTGGACCCTGTGCTCAGTGGGCTGTCTGCTTGAGATTCTCTCTCTCCCTCTCCCTCTGCCTCCCCCCCCCCGCTTGTATTCTCTCCCCCTCTCGAATAAATAAATAAATTTTTAAAAAGAAAAAAAAAACAGGTAGAAAAACAGAATGGACACCTGTGAAGAACAAATGAGCAAGCTGGAATTGAGCAAAGGAATTCTCCCATAGTTGTATACAATAGTAAAATACCAACGGAATGGAACTAAAACAAAACAAAAAACCAAAGAGCTTTTATTTAGATGTAGAAAAAAGATACTGTGTAAAAATGTCCACGGTAGTTATCTTCAATAAGGAAGATTACAGGTGATTTTTATATTCACTTATCTAAAGGTAAAATTTATTTCAAACTACTTGAATGCATGAATCTTGGTGAACAAGCAGCTTAGCTCTACATGGAGTGCAGAAACCAGAAGTAAAGTGCCCAAGACAAGCTGGCTTGAGAAAAAGACAACAAAGTTAACATCCAGTTTAGGCAGGGGTGTGTGGAAATGCACGCGCTCATGATGAAATACTATAATTATATAACTTTTCTGAAGATAAGTTCTATAACTGGAGAGTAGTGTGTGGAACCTTATAAAGCCTGTGACCTGAAATTTCACTTCTGAGAATTTAACCGAAGGAGATAATTAAGGACGTGAACAATATTTATCCACAAGAATGTTTATTAGAGAACAATACATAATAAAAGGAAGAGGGAAACCATTCATATAGCCAACAACAGAAAACCGCTTAAATTATGCTTCGTCTGGATGATGGAATATTATATCACCAAAAATGACTGTAAAATCAGGTTAGGGATGTTGGGAAATAGACATGTGGAATTATAGTCCAGGTTGAAAACAGTAGTTAGAAACCAGATGCAAAGCAAAATGACAGGCAGGTCAAACCAAAATGTTGACAGTTGTTGTAATGCGGCAGCAGTGATATTCTTTTTTCTTATTTGAAATAAACATGCACTATTCTTGTAACAAGAAAATAAAAGTTTAAAAATAAGAGTTGTTTTAAAGTGTGAAAATTAATCATGGGAAGCCCCACTACAGTGAAGTTGGGAGGTTTCCGCAGGGGAGCTCTCAAGCTCTACCACTCAGAGTCACTTGCAGACCTAACAGGAAGAGGGACTTGACCTTGCAAATGGATACTTTACTTTGCCAGCTAGAGAAACACCTTCCTTTTCCCCCTGGCAACAGCTCAGCCAATGAGAAGCCACTATACTTCCAACTCCCTGTTGATTCCAATGGACTTTTCGGTTTATAGCAGCCTTCCTGACTTAACCCTTTCCTCCATAAAAATTAGCCTACCTCTCACTTTGTTCTCCAGACTCGCCTCTGGTTTTGCCACAGCTTGTCTGTCCCACATTGCAATTCTCTTTCATCCCCGAGTAAACCCATTTCTGCTGGTAAAATAACTAGCAGTTTTTATTTTTAATGTTAAAAAAAGAGAGAGAAGAGCTTTACTATGGGAAAGTAAAATATGGCAAATTAGCAGTAGTTGGCTCCCTTTAGCAAATCAGCTCTGAAGAAACACAGAATCTAGGAACTTTACAAAATGAAAATCTCAAGGAACACCAAAAGAGAGTGCTTTTGAAGGGGTGTGGGGGAGGGTGTTTGTAGCCTGGGGTTGAAGGCAACTGGCAGAGAAAGCAAGCAGGTTAGGGAAAAACAAGGCCGTTCAAGCTCGGTTCTTGCCTCACGCACTAATGCCTCAGAACAATCATCGTGTGTCCCTTCACTGAAGAAATCGGTGTCAACCACCCCAGAGCACTGCTGGGGAATCCACTGGAGGTAAACTCAGGGAATCTGCCAGGACCCTTCAGGAAGAGGAGTGGAAGACGACAGCCTTAGGCATTCATTCCTCCATCTACCCCCTCCAAAGCCCCAGAACTGGTGGATTAAAATCAAGGGTAACTGCCTCCTTCCAAATCTGCTTCTCCCTGCGGGGTTGCCATATTACAGAATGGTAGGGGTGCTGTTATCACCATCATCTGAATGAATACTAAGTCCCGGAGTCGGGTAGTCTACCATTCATGCAGTCATTCATGGCAGGGCCAGTTGGTGTGGAGATTACAAACACGAGTGGGTAACTGTGATATTCTCAGTTCTTTAGCCCTGTGGGCCTATCAGAGACTAAGATCTGGCCTTAAATCTTTTTCCATTCAGAAGTGCCATACAGAATAGCGAATATCCTCAGGAGACCAAATTCACCAGCCAAACTAAGGAGACTTTTGAGAAGGACAGCTAGGCTCCCTGAGTTCCACCCCCCCCAAAAAAAAACTATAAAATATATACCAATAGAAGGAAAATGATTAAAATAGAATGATGTAAGAGAAACATAATACAGTAAAAGAAGTAATGAAGGATATTAAACATGTGAAAAAATTTTCATCATAAAAAACAAGGGTAAAGAAATAGTAGGTAAAAGCATAATCATGAAATAAAAAACACAAGAAATAAGATATACAGTAATATGGTGAGCTAGAAGCCAAGATTTAGGGCTCTCCCAGGAAAATATGGAAAAGAGGGGTGCCTGGGTAGCTTGGTGGGTTAAGCATCTGACTCTAGATCCAGTGGATCTCAGGGTCGTGAGACTGAACCCTGAGTCAGGCTCTGTGCTCAACGCGGAGTCTGCTTGATATTCTCTCCCTCTCCCTCTGCCCCTAGCCCTGCTTGCTTGCTCTCTCTCTCCAAAATAAAATAAATAAAATCTTTGAAAAAAAGAAAAGAGGATGAGAATAAGAAATCGCAATATAATTTAAAAACTGTGGAGGCTGTAAGTAGAAGGGACAACATCCAGATAACAGAGGTCCCAGGAAAAAAATTAAGCTGGCAAGGAGGAACTATCTGAAGAAATAGTGGAGAGAATTTCCCCAAATTTAAAACAAATGGCTTAGTACTGAAAGAGCAATTTCACTGAATGTCAACAGGACAAATGAGGAAAAACCTATTCTAGGGATGTTATAGTAAAATTTAAGAAAATCAGATACAAAGAAAACACTCTAATAACTTCCAGAGAGAAAGAATATAGCATCTAGCAAGAGCAAGAACCAGACTTTTCCTAACAGCAATACTGGCTGTCAGGGGACAATGTAGTGACATTCTTAACAGAACAAACAAATGAAACTTGAACCTAAAATTTTATATACATTCAAATAACATTATAAAACTACTACTCTACTAATTTAAAACATTATAAAAACTACTTGCCAGATTTAATTAGATCCACCACCAAAATTAGATTCACCATTAGACACACATCAAACAACTTGTAGAGAGAATACTCAAATAAGATGAGAAACAAATTCAGCAGATGCTGCAGGAATTATGGGACTATGGGATGAGCAAATGCCTTGGTAATTCCTTAAAAAACAAAAAACAAGAAAAACACTTTCTTTCTTTATCTCTTTCTTTCTTGGTTTTTTTGTTTTGTTTTGTTTTAAGAAAAACCAAAGGGAAGGGATCCTGCTCAGACCACCCACAGGGGAAATCTGCTCTTGATTAGGGTGGCCAGGACTGAGGGAGCAGAGTAGTAACTGCTGGGATAGACCAGTGTGAGACCTTGTGGGATCAGTAGGGGAGGATTGGGGAGAGCCAGGTCACTGGGGTTCCAGCTATGGCTGGCACAGGCCACACCCTCCCATCTCCTAGGGACTGTGCATTAGGGGAAAAAGAGAAACAGGCAAACCACAACACAGAGTCAGGAAGCGATGCAAGGATTTTACTAAACTGTATTACACAACTTCCTCAGGCCCCTGTGAGTGTCAGCATCCACTTGGTTTGCTGTTATCTTAAAGAACAGAGAGTGCTTACCAGAGACACAGAGGGGGGCGCCTGGGTGGCTCAGTCGATGAAGCATCCGACTCTTGATTTCAGCTCAAGTCATGATCTCAGGGTCATGGGCTCGAGCTCCACATCAGGCTTCATGCTCAGCGTGGAGTCAGGTTGTCCCTCTCCCTCTATTCTTCCCACTTGCTCTCTCTCTCCCCCAAATACATAAAATCATTAAAAAAAATTTTTTAAAGAAGGGATGCCTGGGTGGCTCAATTATTTTTTTTTTTTAAGATTTTATTTATTCATTCAACAGAGAGAGAGACAGCCAGCGAGAGAGGGAACACAAGCAGGGGGAGTGGGAGAGGAAGAAGCAGGCTCATAGCGGAGGAGCCTGATGTGGGGCTCAATCCCGGAACGCCAGGATCATGCCCTGGGCCGAAGGCAGACGCTTAATTGACTGAGCCACCCAGGCGCCTCGGGTGGCTCAGTCAATTAAGCGTCTGCCTTTAGCTCAGGTCATGATCCTGGAATCCCGGGATCGAGCCCCATGTCAGGCTCCCTGCTCAGCGGGGAGTCTGCTTCTCCCTCTGTCCTTACCCCCAACTCATGCTTGCTCTCTCTCTTTCTCTCAAAAATAAATAAATAAAATCTTTAAAAAAGAGAGAGACACAGATGGGCAGCCTAGTCCTAATAACCTAAAGATAAAATGCTAGAAAATATCAACAGTAAGGGTGGAGCGAGGGGTGACAAAATCAAGGATCTGAGACTGTGCTACAGTTCTTGTCTTGTTAGGAGGGAGGAAGAAGGAGGCTTTTATTTAAAAGCCAAAAGAGAGGAAAAAGAAACATAGAAAAAGTATGACAGATAAAAGATTATAGAAACAAGTCCAAATATTTCAATAGTTACAATACAGTTACCTAGAATCAACTCACTTGTTGAGGGAGAGATTGTCAAATTTGCTAAAAGAAACACAAGTAATAGCTATGGGCTGTTATAATAAACAGATCTAAAGCATAAGAACATAAAAAGGTTTAAAGTAAAAAGGTGAAACCAGATACAATGGTCTTACTAAAGCCAAAAGCAAGCTGATATAACTTTAGTAAAATAAAATACATACAACTTAAAGACCCAAAGTATCATTATAGAGAGAGCTACTACATAGTGAAAAAAGATCCAGTTCATGAAGAAGACATAACAGTTCTAACCACATATGAATCTAATAAAATCACCTCTACCATATATAAAATAAAAAGAAATGGTGACCTCTGGGAGAAATTAACAAATCTACCCACTTGTTTATTACTGGCAGGCCAAACAGGTAGAAAGCCAGCAAATGGAGATAACCAAAGGTTTGAACAATAATAACAAGCTGGATCCAATGAACAAATATAGATGTCTCCATCCAAAAATTAAATAACCATTCTCTGTAAGCCCACAAAGAACATTTATAAAAAATGTCAATACACTAGGTCATAAAGAAAGCCTCAATAAATTTTAAAGAATTATCATACAGATAAGATCTGACTACTACATAATTAAATTATAATTTAATAAAATATACATGAAAAATCCTCATATATTTAGAATTAAAAACAGTACATAAATATGTCATAGACCAAAGAACAAATCAGAATAAAAGTTACTTATAACCAAATGTTATGAAAGCAATAGGCTACACCAGGATGGAAGGCAGAAATAATAAAACAGAATACAAATATACAATAAGATTCCACAAATCCAGAAGTTGGTTTGTTGAAGACTAGCACAATAGACAAACCTCTGGCAAGATCGATCAAGAAACAGAAAAGAGAGAAGGTACAAATAAAACATATTAAGATTAAAAAAAAAACCTACAAATAAAACAGATTAAAAATAAGAAAATACTATCAGCAATTTCATATCAATATATTTGAAATCAGAAATAATTACAAATGTCTTAAAAAAAAGAATTACCAAAACTGACTCTAAAAGAAGTCAAAAATTTGACTAGTGCAATAACTATTAAAAGAATTGAAGCATCAGTTAAAAATCTCCCTGCAAAGAATATACCAAGCACAATTTTACAGGTGAGATCAAATTTTCAAAGAAGTGATTATCATGGATTAACACAAACTCCTGCAGACGGAAGTATGAGTGCTATGGTTATATGTTTGTCCCCTGCCCCTCCCCCCAAATTCACATGTTGAATCCTAATGCTCAATGTGATGGTGTTAGAAGGTAGGGCCTTTGGGAGGTGACTAGGTCTTGAGGGTGGAGGGAGTAGTGCTCTGGTAAGAGAGATCCCACAGACCTCCTTCTGCCATGTGACGATACAACGATAAGATAAGAGAGCTTTCACCTGACCATGCTGGCACCTGATCTTGGATTTCCAGCCTCCAGAACTGTGAGAAATAAATGTTTGCTGTTTATAAGCTACCTAATCTATATTTTGTTAGAACAGCCTGAATGGACTAATACGCTACCCAACTCATTCTTTGAAACCTAATATCACAATCATTTAAGGCAGGCATGAGGAAGGCAAAATTACATGCCCATTTCACTCATACATATAGATGCAAAAACTTAGAGTATCAACAAACTGAACCTAATAGTAGATGATAAAAGCACAGTTTACCATGACTAGGTTGGGTGTAGTACAGGAGTGATGTAAGAAAAGCCATAATGTCATTTAGAGTAATAGCTTACAGAAAACAAAAATCATAGATCACCCTAACATACATAAAAACGTATATAATTTAAAAAAAAAAAACTTAAACTAGGACGGGAACTTCATTACTTGATTAAAGTTACTTGTGGAGGAAAAAAAAGAAATATCATTCTAAATGGGGAAACATTAGGAGCATTCTCGTACTACTACTACTACTATTCAAAATTATATTTGCGATCTTAGATATTGCAATAGGACAAGAAAAGAAAATTAAAGGCAATAGATAAGGGAAAAAAATTCCCTTAGTTACCGCTGATATGACTGCTGGTATAGAAAACTCCAAAGAATTGAAATAGACATATTTTCTTAACTTTCCTATCAATGCTATTATAAATCAAACACAATTAGAAAATATAATTTTTTTTTTTAAAAAATGACACTATCCATCAGGATCCTAGCATAAAACAGAATTAATCCCAGATGGTTAAAATGAAAACTTTAATGAAAGGACTACTTGCCATGGTATGGACAGAATTAAGGGCTCCAACAATGAATAGTATAGCATTCAGACTAGCAACACTGGGGATTAGTTACCAAGCCTAGGGCCAAAGGCACATGGAGAAGAAATTAAGTCAGGAGTCCAACTAAGTCACCATGGAGGCAAGAAAGCCCTGTGGGAGTTTTAGTCCTGGAGAGAATTCAGCTACTGTCAAAAACCCAGTGCAGAAACCCAAATGCTTCAGAAACCCAACAGGCAAGGAGACCCTAGGGGTCAGCCACCCAGAGCAAAGAGAAGAGCAAAGGAAGGAGATGGCTGTGGGAGGGTGGGGGCATGAACAAAAAAGATGTTAATTCTCCCCAATTTGATATATAGGTTTTATGGCATTAAAATTCCAACAGATACACAAGCAATGAACCCTCTTAAAAAAGAAAATTACAAAAACAATTCCATTTACAATATCAAAAAGAATAAAAGATACAGGAATTAACTTAACCAAGGAAGTGAAAGGTTTCTACAATGACAACTATAAAACATTGCCAAAAGAAATGAAAGTTAAATGGACATGCATCATGGATTGGAAGACTTAATGTTGTTAACATGACAATACTACCTCAAGAAATCTAAGGATTCAATGCAATCTCTAACAAAAGCCAATGACATTTTTTATGGAAATAGGAAAAACCACCCTAAAATTCATATGGAATCCCAAGGAAGTCCAAATAGCCAAAACAATCTTAAAAAAGAAGAACAAAGGGAAGACTCACACATTCCCTGGTTTCAAAACCTATTATGAAGCTACAGTAATCAAAACAGGGTGGTATTGGCCTATACATATACACCAAAGGACTGGAGTCCAGAAATAAACCCCTGAGGATCTGGCCAAATGGTTTTAAGGGTCCCTAAACCATTCAATGGGGGAAGGACAGTGTTTCCAACAAATGGTACTAGGAAAATTGGGTACTTACATGCCAAAGAATGAAGTTGGACCCTTATCAAACATCATGTTCAAAAATCAACTTGAAATGGCTCAAGGACCGAAATGTAAGTCCTAAAACAATAAAACTCTTAAAAGAAATCATAGCATAAAAGCTTTGTGACACTGGATTTGGCCCTGGTTTCTTGGATGTGCCACCAAAGGCAGAGGCAACAAAAAAATAGACAAACTGGACTTCAGGAATATTTAAAAATTTTGTGTGTCAAAAGACACTATTTACAGAGCAGCCGCAGAATGGGAGAAAATATTTCTAAATCATGGATCTGATAAGGGGCTAATATCCGGAATATTAGAGAATTCCTAAAATTCAGCAAAAACAAAACAACCCAATTCAAAAACGGGTAAAGGATTTAAATAGACATTTTTCCAAAGAAGATATATGAATGGCCAATAAGCACATGAAAAGATGGTCAACATCACTAATTATCAGAGAAATGCAAATTGAAATTACAGCGAAATACCACCCTATACCCATTAGGATGGCTACTATCAAAACAAAGAAACAAAACAAAAAACAAAAAGAAGTGTTGGTGAGAATGTGGAGAAAGTAGAACCCTGTGCACTGTTGGTGGGAATGTAAAATGGTACAGCTGCTGTGGAAAACAGTATGGGTGTTCCCCAAAATTAAAAATAGATTTACCATATGACCCAGCAATTCCACTTCCACAATCTCTTTGAAAGCAGAGTTTCAAAGAAATATTTCTACATCCATGTTAATGGATAGCAGCATTATAGATGAACCTTGAGGGCATTATGCTAAATGAAATAAGCCAGACACAAAAAGACAAATACTGCATGATTCCACCACACAAAATTCTTAGGGTAGCCCAAGTCATAAAGACAAAGCATGACGGTGTTTGACAGGGGCTGGGGAGAGTGGAGAATGGGGAGTTATTTTTTAAGGGGTACAGAGTTTCAGATTTGCAAGATAAAAAATAATGGGTAGGGATGGTGGGGAGAGTGCACAACAGCATGAATGTACTTAATACCACGGAACTGTTTACTTAAAAATGGTTAAGACAGGGGTGCCTGAGTGGCTCAGTCGGTTAAGTGTCTGACTCTTGATTTCGGCTCATGTCACGATCTCAGGGTCATGAGATTGAACCCTGCATGGGGCTCCACGCTGGATGTGGAGTCTGCTTAAGGTTCTCTCCCCCTCTCCCTTTGCCCCACCCTGCCTGTCCATGTGCGCACGTGCACGGGCGTGCTCTTGCTCCCTCTAAAAAAAGAAAAAAAATGGTTAATATGGTAAATTTCATGTTATGCATATTTTAACACAATAAAAAAAAGAAAAGAAAGAAAAAAAGAATCCAAGCTGAATTTTCCACGGAACTTGCTAGGCTGATTCTAAACTGTCACGGACAAGGCACTGCTAAGAATAAAAAACCTGCTCAACCCGAGAGTGGCCTGTGAAGCTGCAGTGATTTCAGGCTGCATGACACTGGCACTGACACAGACAAGCTAGCCGACACCATGGCCCCCAACACACAAATGCACACAGGGCAGATTTATCGAGGAAGCAGAGGCTTCAATAAGAAGGAACTAGAGAAAATGACTATCACATGGAGGAAAAAAATGAAATTAGAACCCCAAAAACCAGCCACAGATGAACTAAGGACTTAAATATGCAAAAGGCAAAATTGTAACTGTTTTAGTGGAAACAGAGGGAGCTGTTCTGACCTTGGGTGAGGTGTTTCCCTAAAAAGACATAAAAAGCACCAACCATAAAGGACAAAACTGATCCACTGAAGAACCACTGCTGATCAAAAGAATTATAATACAAAATGTTGCTTATTTTTTCAAACTGGGAAGAGACATTGCAACATAAGTACAGAACTTTAACAGGGGTGCCTGGGTGGCTCAGTCGTTAAGCGTCTGTCTTCGGCTTGGGGCGTGATCTCAGAGTCCTGGGATCAAGCCCCACATTGGGGTCCTCCGCTGGGAGCCTGCTTCTTCCTCTCCCACTCCCCCTGCTTGTGTTCCCTCTCTCGCTGGCTGTCTCTCTCTCTCTCTGTCAAGTACATAAATAAAAATCTTTAAAAAAAAAAAAAAAAGAAGAACTTTACCCAACCAATATGAAAGAATAAAAACAGAAAGAAGAGAAACAAGGGCAGAAGACACGAGGTGGTATTACACAGGAAAAAAGGATATTTGGGGCTGATAAACATGTTGAGAGATGCTTGACCTCATTCTTCAACAGAGAAATACAAATTAAGACCAAATAAAATACCATTCTATCCTCGTTCAACTGGCAAAAATCTGGAACGGGACTACCAAGCTCTGAGGAGGACGTGGGTCAGAGGAAGCTGGAACAAACGCTTTGTAAGATAATGTTTCCAAAGTTAAACATTCACCATTCTACCAGGCAACGATTCCACTCCTACAGGAAGTGCACTCCAGGACACACAAATGAGAATAAAAATGTTCTAAACAGTGCTACTTGAAACGTCAAAACACTGGAAACAGCCCAAACGCTCACTAGCAGGATAAAGGGGGCTACATTCACATTAACGGAACAGCAGAGAAAAGGAACGAAATGCAACTCGGGAGGATGCGTACCAAGTTCAGTTGCATCGAAAGAGGAAGCCCTGAAAGACACATGGCACGATCCTCATTAAGTTCAAAAATACTGTCTCTCATTTTTTAAAATGAGATATGGAATGATAAATACAAAAATCCCAAAACTTCACTGGCCGACATGACAGCCGTTGGCCACATGTGGCAATTTCAATTAATTAAGATGTACTGAAGTTACACCAATTCAGTTACGGTTCAGTTCCTCTGTCAGGCCACAAGGGCCCAAGGCCACACATGCGTACTAGCAACGGCGTCACACAGCACCCATAGCGAACACTGCCAACAGCCAGAGAGTTCTGGTGGGCAGTCCTGCTCCAGACAGCTCTGCTGAAAAAGAAGGGGTAGAGGAACTCGTCCACGCACAAGCCAGGTGGGAGAAGCGCTGGTGAGTCTGGGTTGGCGCAGGGGGATCACAGTAATCGCAGATGGGGAGCCAGGGCGGGCCGGGCGGTCTTCCCCTGGAGAGTTCTGCAGCACCAGGCCCAAGACTGACAGTGCTTCGGGCAGGGGATCCAAAGTGATCGGGACAGCAGGCTCTGACAAACCTATAATCCTTTCGCTCTGCACCCCTGGGTAGGGTCCCTCGCTACTCCCACCTGGGAGAGTGGGGACAAGTGTTGGTGAACATCCCAGCTCTGGGCATTATTTATTCCCTCCCCTCCCCTCAGCCCTGCTTCCCCACCAGCACCCACCTGCCCTGCCGTTCAGGGCAGCTTTGCTCTGAGGAAGTCCCTCTGGGGAACACCAAAGAAGCTAGGCTGAGAGATGTCAGAGTGTTAGCAAGCACAGTGCCACAGCAATCCATGGCCTAGCAGCTGTCATCTTTTGCAGCACTGGGGGCAGGGGCGGGGGAGGGCTGTCTTTCCCAGTCAACCGGCACCCTTGGGGGCGGGAGGTAAACCCTCCTCAGCAGGTCACCTGCGGTTGGGGTCTTGTCCTACCTCACACCCATGTGGTGATCAACTCTTAGTAGTCAGCCAGGACCCATACCCTTGGGCCGACACAGCAGGACAGGCCCTTGAAGTGGCCAGTGCACAGATGAGGACACTGAGGCTCAGGGTGGGGAAGGGATCTGCATAAGTCCCCATAGCCGGGCAGCGGCAGAGGGGGAACAGGGCTGCCAACTTCCCTGGTTTCCGTTCCTGCCACTATGCAGGTCAGCGGCTTCTGTAGAAAGGTCTGTGTGTCCTTGTGTCTGTACTCAGTCATCCCTCTGACCAGCAGTGATCCTCACCCCCTCTGCTCTCCCATAGGCCTTGGCATGGAATACAGGGGTTTAAGACGGAACCCACGCCAGAAGGCAGATGGTGTGACACGAACGAGGGGGCTGGGCCTCGCAGTCAGCCAGGCTCAGCGGGCGCATCTCCTTCCTGGAACCCAGGCTGCTTTCAGCTCTGGGGAGCCATCAGGAACACGGGGTCAGCTCCCCTGGACCAGCTCATCCAGCACTGGAATGATGGCAGGATTCCAGGTCATGGGACTAGTGGCAGCTGGAGTCAGCTGGCCACGGGGAAGGAGGGAAGAAAAGGCTGTCAGGGGCACCTCCTCTGGGCTTCCACGGGAGCTGGGCTCCCTTTGCTCAGTCCTTACCAGACACCTGGCTCCGCAAGGGGCTGAGGATCCTCACTGGCAGGGCCTGGAGCTCATTCACCTTTGTGCCCCCAGCACAGTACCAGGCATGTAAGAAGCCTCCAGAGAACAGTCACTGAACCAGCGAATGAGGCAGAGGACGGAGGCCTGGGAGATCCCGCCCAAAGCAGCAGGGGTGGGGGCTCAGAACCAAGAACACAGAGCCTTATTTTCCTCTGATTTCATCATCTATAACTATAGAAGCTAAGGTCTCTCTCTTAGAAGCAAGCCATGGCAAAAGGCCCGCCGGGGTGACCCCTTACAGACCCCTTTGCCATGTGCTGGGTGTTTCCTGCTCATTTCCTACCCAGGTCAACTTTATCTCTGGCTGGAGACTTCGAATGGATTTTAGAAGTTGCGCAGGGGCCCCTGGGTGGCTGTCAGTTAAGCGTCTGCCTTCAGCTTAGGTCCTGATCTGAGGGTGCTGGGATCGAGCCTCCTGTAGGTTCCCCGCTCAGGAGGGAATCTGCTTCTCCCTCTCCCTTGCCACTCCTGCTCATGCTTTCTCTTCCTCGCTCTCTCTCAAATAAATAAGTACGTAAATAAATAAATAAATAAATAGAAATCTTAAAAAAAAAAGCTGCCCAAAGGTATGCTGCCAGTAAGAGGCACAGCCAACATTCACATGCAGGAATAACCTACTTCAGAGATTGCAACCCACAAGTGTAAGCAAACACCAGCTACGGGTCAGGCATGCACTCACATGCTGGGAACACGGCTGGGAACCAAAGCTGCCTGAGCTCCGAGAGCTTTCATGCCAGTTAGTGGGAGGAAGAGACAGTATAAAGGAAACAGAAACACACAACCAAGTAATGTAACCTCAGAAGACACAAATGCTATGAAGAAAAAATAAGATAGAACAAGGGGACAGAGTAGGGCTCGCCACACTTTTTCTGCAAAAGGCCAGAGAGTAACTACTTTGGCTTTGCCAGTCACATGGTCTTTGTGGCAAGTCTTCAACTCTGCAAAGGCAGCCCTGGGAAATATGTACGTGAGTGGGTGCAGCTATGTTCCAATAAAACTTTATTAACAAACAGTGAATTTCTGATTTCATATAATTTTCATGCGTCACAAAATGTTATTTTCTTTCAATTTTTTTTTAACCATTTGACAATATAAAAACCATTTTTAGGGGCGCCTGGGTGGCACAGCGGTTAAGCGTCTGCCTTCGGCTCAGGGCGTGATCCCGGCGTTGTGGGATCGAGCCCCACATCAGGCTCTTCCACTATGAGCCTGCTTCTTCCTCTCCCACTCCCCCTGCTTGTGTTCCCTCTCTCGCTGGCTGTCTCTATCTCTGTCGAATAAATAAATAAAATCTTTAAAAAAAAACAAAAACCATTTTTAGCCTGCAGGCCATACAAAAACAGGTGGTGGCCCAGTAAGCCTGTGGGCTCTAGCTTGCCAACTTCCGGGACAAAGAGTGGCTGGGCTGTGTATGTGGAGATATACTTTGGAGAGAGTGGTCAAGGAGACCTCCCCAGGAAGAGGACATGTGTGCAGACACCTGAACGAGGCAGGCAGCGTGCCCTGTGCTCCTGGCTAGGAGAAGAGTGAGTCCAAAGGCCTGGCGGTGTGCATGGAGGGGCGGGACAGAGGCAGAGGGGCAGGCAAAAAGTCTCAGAGGTCAGCAAGAGCCAGACCATGTGGGCCTCAAGGCCCCAGTGAAGACTTTAGTCTAAATGTGACGGCAAGCCACTGGGCTCTGGCACTTACCAGCTTTGCGACCTTGAGCAAGTTACTGAACTTCTGTGCCTCATTTCCTAACAAGATGAGAATAATAACGGCAGCCGTCTCAGAGGGTGGCAGGGCCAAGTGAGCAGTATGTTCTGAACGAGTGTCAGCTGCCAATACGAACACCAAAGTCCAGCTGGATGCGGCAGGAGTTGGGAGAAGTGGCCGTGGCTTTTGTCAAACTTACCCACAATGTCCACCACGTCCGGCCGGATGAGCGGCTCTCCCCCCGTAAGCCGGATCTTGTCTACGCCTTCCTTCACAAAGAGCCGTGCAAGAGTCAGAATCTCCTCTGTGGTCAGCAGGTCGGCCTTGGGGGTCAGTGGGACGCCCTCCTCGGGCATGCAGTACTGACCTGAAGAAGGGAGGGGACACGGAGGTAGGCCATGACCATAGCACTGGGGCCCACGGTACTTCCAGACCCCCACTCCCCCACCAGGCCAGAAGTCTCTCCTGAACCCCACCTGGATGGTGAGAAATGACCTCACCAAATCTGAGCTGGTACAAAGGCTACAGACTCTCTCCGGGCCTTGCCTTTCTCATCTATGACATGTTAACACCACCCCTCCACTCAGAGGGGAGGCTGAGGGAACTGGTTAGAGAGGATGAATCAGGGGGGGAGCAGAGTGCGGCCTGATGTGGGGGGATGCCAAGGTGTCGATTCTCTCAGTGTGTGGGGCCGCTAAGCAGGGTGTGCCTGGCAGCAGGCCTTGGGCCCATTCCTTCTGGCACTGGTCACCCTCTTTCATTCCATCCAGTGTGGCAAAGAGTGACCCCTGTGTGCTTGGGTCCTGAAGCCGGGAGATACTTTCTGACCTGTGAAAAGTCACCCTCCTCTGTAGTGACAAGTGCTCTCATGTCCAGCCTATTTCAAGGTCATCAGTCCCATTTCACAGGTTGGAAAACTGAGGTACTACTTGTTCAGCGGGGAGGTAGCAGAATGGGGCAAAAAATGCAGGGAGCCCTGGAGGGGGGGTAAGGGGCACCAGCCCCTCCCATCGGCTCCTGTGGGAGTTTTATCAAGGACTGGGTCAAGATCTAGTATAGGGTCATTTAGTCAAAGTAGCGAAGGGTCCAGAATTGGTCTTTTAAGATAGAACAGAATAGGTAAAGAACATCAGAAGTGCATGCAGCGAGTGTTGTTTGGTTAAACATTTACTACATATGCACATGTATTTATTGGGTCACGAAGTAAATACATTTCTTATTGGGAGCACCCATGGAAAGCAGGAGAGAGGGAGAGAGGCAAACTTTGGAAGTCCTTCCAGCAGCGGCCACACCCCCGCAGTACTCCGTGAATGATTATGAAATGAATACTCTATGTATCAGCCTGGCCCCAGGCAACTTCTGTCACAGGTCTGGGGTGTCTCAGGCACTGCTGTGTACCTCACGTGTTTGCAGCGTCCAGCACCCCCACGCCTGCCCCTGGCCACATTCTGAATGCTGGGAACCATATGAAATGGGAGGGAGGAAGAGCCCTGAAGCCTGAGATTTAGGTCCAATCTCCATTGCAATTCTGTTCCAAGTAGAGCCCAGCTCCCAGGCCCCTAAAACTCAACCCTGACCCTTATCTTGCCCCACAACCGCACCTGGCGAGCAGGGAAGAAGGGTGGGAGGAGACACTGGGAAGAAGAATGGGGAAGGTTGAGGAGGCTGCCTGGCGTGGGGAGATTTCTGAAGCTGCCTCAGCAGGGGGCAGGGGGGCAGGGGGGCAGGAGGACAGGAAGGGGACTCACATCTGAGGTTGCACTTCTCGGTGAGGGAGATCCTCAGGTAGCTGTGCTGCCGGCCGAAGCTGTCGGTGAGGAAGGCAGAGAAGGGGGCCCCGTGCTCCCGCAGGAACTGTCTCCTCCTGGACAGCCCCTGCAATGCCGGGCAGAGGAAATGTGGGCCTCTGGGGGAGGCCTGGCTGGGGGAGGGGGGCATGGAGAGCCCACCTCCGGGACATAAGCCCCCTCCCATCAGGCATCCCCTCTCCCCCCCCCCATCTCTGCAGTCCTGGGGGAGCTGGGATTCTCCCTATCATTTACAGACTGCGAAACAGGCCTGCAGGGTAGGACCTGTCCCCAAGGCCCCAACTCAGCCCCAGGGAGCAGGACCTCTATAGGGACACAGCTGCCCCCCCCCAGCCCCCTTTCTCCCCATATCACCATCCTACCGCCCCGCCCCCCCTTCAAAGGAAGCCTGTCCAGGAACAAACATCTCCAGTATTTCTTGGATGGGTCAGTGGGAGAGAACATGCCACACTCAGCAACTGGAAACTATGCCAACTGGCAAGCAGTCCAGAACGGAGGAGAAAGGAAGTGGGTAACTAAGTGGGATGGTGGCTGCCTAGGAGACAGTGAACCACTTCTCCAACTCAGACCTCCTATTCCCTCCCTTTACAATGGGAGACAGAAGGAGCTCAAAGTGAACTCACTAACTCTGGGGCGTGAGGGTCACACAAGTTGCCTCTCCACAGCTATTCCCCTGTCAGCTGGGCTCCCTGGGGCATCAGCACTGCCCAGGACAACCCAACAAGTCATCGGAAGCAGCTGAAGGCTACACCCAGCTGGGGAGGGGAGGGTACACTCATGGGGAGGGCTCCCCTCATGCAGAAGGCTTTTGGGGCAAGGACAGCACAACCAGGGAGGCCTGCAGAAGAAAGGAGGCCACCAGCCTCTAGGAAGGCAGAAGGGAGGGCCAGGATGATCACCCATAACCCCCTGCAGATGACTCTAGTCTTCCTCCTTCACCCCACCCATTGCTGGAAGGAAGGATTAAGCACCCACTGTCCGGGGTCTCAGAGCAAGGAGATTGCTGGAGCCTCTCTGCAAGGCCCACCCAAACTCCTCCTGGGGAGAGGAAGGAGGCGGCCAACCTCAGCGTTTTCTCCCAGTCTGATCTAGTCTGATCTCCTGCCTTGAGCGTACAACCCTCAATCACAATAGATGCTAATGTGATACTGGCTCCATAGAAGCAACATTTATAAAACATCTTCAAGCTTCCAAAGAATGTTCTCTGTTCAATTCCCACACCTACCCCATAAGGGATTACTGTAACTGAAGTTTGGATGGGGTTCAAGAATACCACTGGCAGAACCAGTATTTAAATCTAGGTCTTCCGAGTCCAAGGTCTGAATTCTTCCCTCTAATTGCAAAGAGCGAATCCAAGAAGGTATATGGGATGATGCACGGGGTGGGGGGGAAGTCCTTTCTTTAGAATCTTTTTAACAGAGGCAAGAGGTTGATCATAAGGTTGTTCATGAGGTCTCCGGACGGGGCTCTGGACTGGTTTCTCAGCCACGTGTGACCGGACATCCTGAGAAAGCTCCCAACTTCTCCAGGCCTGCTTTCCCCGTCGTAAAATAAGAACACAGCTATGGGCTCAGGTAAGTCAAGGGAAGGGGGCCAGGAAGCTGGCAAGAAAACACCTAGGATTATCATGATCTTGTAACCTAAGAGAGCAGAAGGCCTCAGGGCCCCTGAGGCCCAGGGTCACTCTTTGGCTGCGCTCAGCAGGAACATTTCCTTTAATGACTTCTTCTGCCTGGCTACACGTCAGAACCATGCGGCAGCTTAAGAAAAAACTTCCACTGGAGAGCAACTCAGTTTGGATCTCTGAGCACTCACGTTTTTAGTCTGTCTAGGTGATTCTAAAGTATAGCCAAGGTCAAGAGCCATTGACTCAGGAGATAGAAGGAGTAGGAGTGAAAGTATGTGGGGGGTGCTTCCAGGATTTTCCTGGGTGGATAAAAGTGACCTCACTCTGCTCACCCAAAGACCAGTGTTCCCCCATCCTCCAAAAAACCCTGCTTGCGGTCCCATGACAAGCAAGCAGCGGTCATTTCTATGAACTGCTGCCTGCTACAATCCTAACAGTGCTCCCTACCTCCCTACTCACCCCACTGCCTTTCTACCCATAGCCTTGGGGGTGGAGCACGGGACACAACAGTCAAGAGCTCCCCTGGTGACCACAGTCCAAGAGGTCAGACACCTGGAAGTCTGAACTTCCAGCAGAGTTGCACCCAATCCTTCATCAACAGCTCTTTGCAACTTAGAAATCTGGTAGGCACCCCAGACACAAGCCCCTCAGGAGTCACCCTCACCCTAATCTCAACATATTGGGGTTTGTTGGCTGGGTGAAGGAGGAGTCGAATTGCACCAACTGGGAACAAGTGAGAGGACTAAGGAGCATGACTCAGCAGAAACCAGGGAGCAAGAGGCCTAACCGGATCAGACGCTGGGGGTGTGTGGCAGGCTGGATTTCAGCGCTGAGGCCTGGAGTGACTTTATCTAGATTCATCCAGACTCTGTACTGGCAGACCCACACACACGCACACACAGTCTCATACCCCGCCAGCCTTGCAGACTCATCACTGGGAGGTTAACAAGCTTCATCCCTGCTTCTTCTCTCCTCCAACACTGCATGTCCTACTTTCATTCTTCCATCGCTCCCTTTCCTTTAAACCCCCTGGAGGAAAAAATACCAGCATCAGTCAGAGGAGCCCTGGACCCAGAGGGCATGACCGACCGGGCAGGGTGGACAGTGACGCCTCTCACCCAAGAAGGGCTGGGACATCTCAGAAGCTGCTCATAGTCTCAGAGCCTGGCCTGGACCAGGCTGTTGCCCAACACTCCCCATGTGGGAATCCCTCCTGCCTTATTCAGAATCCCAGCATCTGTACTGTATGGTGACTAACACAATATAATAAAAAAAATTATTATAAAAATAAAATAAAATAAAAATTCTTGGATTTAAAAAAAAAAAAAAAAAGAATCCCAGCATCTACACGGTATGTCACTGACTGTGTCAAACTACATAGACTGGTCCTTAATCGGAAGAGAAAGGTGGTAAGTGCCAAACCAGTCACACTGAGGTCATCATTCATTTCCCGGCTGGTCTCTACTGTCAAAACAGTTTCACCTAGGACAGTGGCTTTCAAGGGTTTGCACATCAAAACCGCCAGCAGTGCTTCTAAGAAGTGCTGAGGCCCGAGCCCCACTCCAAAGATTCTGACTCCATTGCTCTATGATGGGGCCCTGGCCTTTTTTTTTTTTTTTTTTTTTTAATTATGTTTCAACTCTTCACTCTGCAGCTTGGCTGAGAACCACTGGGCCAGCGACACCAGGATCAGGAGCTATTTGAATCCAGGGGTAGCTGTGGTACAGAGCACAGGCTCTGGCAGTGGGTAAACCTGAATTACAAGCCCGGCTTTATTACTAACTAGCTAGAGAGCAAATCACCCAAAATCTTTAAGCCTTAGTTTCCTCATCCCTAAAGGGTGGAAAATAATTCTCCCTGACCCAGTTGGAGGAATTCCTGGCACACAGCAGGTATTCAATAAGTGATCTCTGCCCTTTTCTTAATAGCATTCCTATTTCCATATATTCATGGGGGAGCACCAGCTGTGTGTGCTGTGACTAGTTTTCCCGCTCTCGCCAGCTCCCCCAGTCAGTCCCACAAGGCCCAACCCTACTTAATGGCAGATGGGCCAAGGCTGGGGTTTCAGACCTGCTGTCACACCCCCCAAAGCAGGGCAAGTAGAGCCTAAGCTCCACAGGACCATGGATGACCAGGCATGAGGCAGCCTACCATCTGCTACTGGTTGTGTCTTGTCTGCCTGCCCAGGGCAGACTGGGGCACGGGGTGCGGGTGGGGAAGGGTGGTGCAAAGGAGTTAGTTAGGGAAGGGATGCTGCCTCCAAGTAGTCACTAACAGGGCATTTGTTTTGAATGATAAAGGCCAGACCCCAAATAGCTCTAGAATATAATAAGGAGGGTTATTCAGGAGAAAAAGAACACATTCCAAACCCAGAGATCAGTGGCTCTGATTTGGGATCCTGGCCATTTGGGAGGACATATATCAAAATTAATGTCTATTAAACAAGAAGACCAGCAAGGTGCCTAGCCCCAGGTCTGGATCCCCCTCTCCCTCCATCCCTCCCTAAGTGTGGGGTCTTTATACCTATGGATCCTGGCACAGACAGTCACACTTCACTGAAGCAAAGATTCTGAAGGAAAGATTGGAATTCAAGATACCCCCCTGAAAGTTGTTTTTCCCTTCATGTGTCACTGTTCCAGGCCAGGGCCTACTGGGCCCTCCTCCCTTCTCCCACACCTACTTCCTTCCTGCATAACACCCTCTCTCCAACATCTGTTCACTGTGACCCTCTGAATACTGGGTGCCTCTGCCCTGCATATGGTCCCAGCAAAGCCTGCATGGAGCCTGGGAAGAAGAGGGGTGTCATGCTCCTGGGCTGGGGTAAGCCCTGCAGAGGTTATGTGGGCCTCCCCAATCAGGACAGCAGGTAGCTGTGTCTCCCCTCCCCACCTCCCCACTTAACCCATGCTCTACCACCTCCCCTTCCCACCTGCAGGAGCTGCTCAACCTGTCCTCGGCGCAAGCCCGAGGCCCACTTTGCACTGTCCTCACAGCCAGCTCCCATTCCACACCTCACATCTCCCTCACACCCACACCCTGACACAGGAACAGATAACACTCAGTGGCTTTTCCCTCTGTCTCTCCAAGCCGCTCCCAGGATGGAAGGAAAGGTGCCCTGCAGGCAGGGAGGCGGGGACAAGGATTCCCAATGCCCCACACCTGCTCTTGCCAACTGGCAAGTTCTGTGAATAGGCTGACCATGGAGATCCGGATCCAGACTTGCCTCACCTCGGAGATTTTCTTAAAAGACATTGTGTCCTCCCCCATGGCGTAAAGTGGTCCAACCCTGCGTTTGGAGGGAGGGGAAGTGACAGCCCCAGGAGCCAAGTGAAATGGGAGACAGAGTAAAGGTGAAAACCTGGGGCTCCCTGTCCAGTGCTCTACCATTCCACATGTGCCCCTCACTAGCTGAGTTTCAAACAGCCAAAAATATCTGCTCACTCCACTGCATGCAGAGCACCATGTTCAGCACCACGTAGAAATACCTAGAAAGGTGGGGGGCACCCTACACTCGAGGAGCAACCTGCCTACTGAGGATAACCCTAGCAGAGAATGCCCAGCATAGGAGGTCCAGGACCAAAGAGTTGACAGAGTGGCTATCCTGAGTGTCCAGTGGGAGGGGACTCATGGCACATAGCAGGTGTCAATGGTGGCAAGGCTGACAATAACAAATATGACAGCACCTACGTGTGTCAAGTTTTGTTCTAAGTACATATATCAACATATACTAACTCGCTTAATCTCTAGAACCACCCTATGAAGTAGACACTTATTCTCATTTAACAGACGAGAAGACTTAGGCACTGGGAGGCGAAGGGACTTGCTGAGGTTCACATACCTACTCTGGTAGGGCTGGGCTTCCCATGCCTGCCGGCATTCTGCTCCAGAGTCTGTGTTCTCACCTGCTAATCACATTGCCCCCCCCCCGCCCCAATAGGATAAAGGAAAGGGCAGGACAGCCTCTCATCTTACTCTCCCTGAAAGGAGGAAGTGGGAGCACAGGTGCTAGAGTTTGAGTTCCTACTCCCTTATTTTCAGCTGTGACTCCAGGAAGTTAACTTCAGTGAGCCTCCTCACCTGAAAATACAAACTCTTGACCTCACGTGGTTTATTGTGAGGACTAAAAGAGACCAGAGATGAGGACACCTGGGTGACTCAGTTGGTTAAGCAGCTGCCTTCAGCTCAGGTCATCAGCCTGGCATCCTGGGATCGAGTCCCGCATCAGGCTCTTTGCTCAGCGGGGAGCCTGCTTCTCCCTCTGCCTGCCGCTCCCCCTGCTTGTGCTCTCTCTCTCTCTCTCTGACAAATAATTAAATAAAATCTTAAAAGAAAGAAAGAAAGAGATCTGCCACTTGGCACAGATCCCTTCCTGAAGGGCACGAAGGAAATTAGGGGCAGGAGGAAGAAGAAACTTCCCTTTTCCTGAATTCTTTAAAGCTCTCTCAGCAGTCCTTGCGTTCCTATTTTTTCCCCTCAATGAAGTTCGAAGTCCAAGGAAACTGAAAAACTTCCAGCAATGAGGCCTGATTATGTGAAGATCCAGAGGGGATCGGAGCAGGGAAAGCTAGTTAGGCCAAGGCCCTCCCCCTGGTTGAGCAATAGTTGGGGGGAGGGGGCATGATCTGATGATTCCCAGGGTGTGAAGCCCTGTGCTAAGACATAGGAAAAGAATGACCGGGTGGGTTTAGAAAAGAGGTTTCACCAGATGAAAAAGACATGCTTCTCCCAAAATTATTCCCTGACCACATGGGCAAAAGAACACCAAACTTAACACTTGTTATGACATGAATAACTCTGTGGGGCGCTGTTAACGACTGAAGGGGTCTATCCCAAACCTTAAGGAAAACTGGAATTCCTAATCTGGGCGGGGATCCTGCTCCTTTCTGCTCGAGAATGAGGCTGAGCCCTCCGAAGAGACATGAAGACGAAACTGACAGAGTGAAGGACAAGCCACAGAGCCCTGTAACTACAGACGTGACCAGTGACTACCCGTGGCACCAAGGTGACATTTTTAACCAGTGTCACACTATGAAGCGGGGTGTCCCAAGAACACCTGGTCACACACAGACAACCTTCACAGGGCAGGGGGAGAGGAAAATGTTCAAGAAACAGGGTGGGGGAGGCAGGGCTGAGCAGGGCACAGTTAACAATGCACCGGACCCAGAGTCCGGCCTGCCCGCTCTCCCATGTCTGGGCGTCACTCAGACCTGGAAGGGGGCTGCACGGCTGCGCGGGAAGGGAGGTGGTTGGTTAAGCAGCACCCCAAGGAGCGCCCGTTCCTCGGGGTATCAGGTGAGACTGGGCAGCTTAGAGAGCATCCCTCCACTCTTCTCCCCACCCCCAATGAAGCGCTGAGGGGTCCCTTCCAGAAGCGGCCATCGCAGCCCGGCCTGGGTGCTTCTCGGGGTGAGGAACAGCTAGCCGGCCGCCCCTTCCCGAGGAAGGCGGGGATGTGCGCGGGCTCACCTCCGCAGCAGTCCGGGAGGGCTCCCCGTGGTGATGCTGCGTCACTGGGGCCCCGGAGCTGCAGCTCCGGACGCTTGACCTCAGCACCCGCTGCAGCATCCGGGACACCGGCCTAGCCGCCATGAACCCTGCAGGCCTGGCGAGATTCCTGGGTAGCTGGCTTCGGAAGCGCACCAGCCCAGGGCTCGCCGCCCTACGTCCTCGCGGTAGGGGCGGGGCGGGGGCGGGGCCCGTGCAGCCAATCCGGCGAGGGCGCTGCGCCGCGCGGCCTTCTGGAAGTTGTAGTCCACTCCTCCTGCTCGTTTCCTGGCCAGTATGCGTTCTAGGGCTTGGCAAGCACTAGCTCAAAGTCGGTTGAAGATTCTGGGTCTTTTCTACAGGCTTCTCTGCCTGCGCTAGTCCAGGACCTAAATCTTGGTGTGACTAGCACAAAGTGCTGTCGGCAGGGCAAGACTAGGGCCGGGTGAATGAAGCATTGCCTTGGGCACAAAATTGAAAGGGGTGCCAAAAAAGTAGGTTATCAAGATAAATAAAATTTAATGCAGTATTTTTAAAAGTCAGAATCAGGGGCGCCAGGGTGGCACAGCGGTTGAGCGTCTGCCTTCGGCTCAGGGCGTGATCCCGGCGTTATGGGATCGAGCCCCACATCAGGCTCCTCCGCTAGGAGCCTGCTTCTTCCTCTCCCACTCCCCCTGCTTGTGTTCCCTCTCTCGCTGGCTGTCTCTATCTCTGTCAAATAATAAATAAAATCTTTAAAAAAAAAAGTCAGAATCAATGTAAAAAAAATCTATGATTAACAAAAGATCAATATTTTATATAAAAACAAGCTCTGGCCCTGCACATTTATGACTTCTCTCACTCCCTTCGAGGTAGTCTAGGCCCTGGTTGAAGTCTGGTCAGCTCCCCCTTTTTTTCCCCCATCAAAAACAAAGAGTTATAGGCCTCTAAGATTTTGGATGGTAACACACTCAACAATGAACTTATGGTACTAAGAATGATGATGTTCAAACTAGCCTACCTGGTGTATCCAAAACCCCATGGCCCATAGAATCAAACATTGACTGGAACATTCTAGATGCCAAGTGTATATTAGAAACTGGAGGTCTTGATCTCCTGGTATGGAAGAATTGACAGTTTAATGGAGAGGAAAGCATAACTGTCACTGATTTGCATAAATGCAGCGAGACTGTCAAAAAAGCTGGGATAATTCTAGCCTCAGACTCAGGGTGAGTTTCTTACATTATTCAGAGTTTAGACAATACATTGCAGGGCTAAGGGTGTGTCTGGGTATGTTTGAAACTAGTGGGAGAGACTTGACAGAAGGGTACTTGCAAAGGGCCTAAGGCACACTAAGAACTGTTCAAGCTCTGTCCACTGCTAAATTTGATGTGTGGATTTGTCAGGGGAACTGGGCGTAGGGGTGAGGATGATGCCTGAAGAGCTTCCAGGAGCGAATTCAACCTCAGGGAAGAGGGCATCTGACGTAATGAACTTGATCCAGGAACAAGTTTTAGAATTTGGAGGAAGCAGAGATTCTGAGTTTATGTGTTGGTTCTTTTTTATTTTATTTTAATTCAATTAATTAACATATAGTGTATTATTAGTTTCAGAGGTAGAGTTCAATGATTCATCAGTTGCAATAACACCCAGTGCCATTACATCCGTGCCCTCTTTAATGCCCATCACCCAATTACCCCTTCGCCCCACCCACCTCCCCTCCAGCAATCCTCAGTTTGTTTCCTATAGTTAAGAGTCAATTATGGCTTGTCTCCCTCTCTGATTTCATCTTATTTTATTTTTCCCTCCCTCCCCCTATGATCTTCTGTTTTGTTTCTTAAATCCCACATATGACTGAAATCACATAATTGTCTTTCTCTGATTGACTTGTTTCAATTAGCATATGTTCTAATTCCATCCACATCATTGCAAATGGTAAGATTTCATTGTTTTTGGTGGCTGCGTAATATTCCAGCATGTACGTGTGTGTGTGTGTGTGTGTGTGTGTGTGTGTGTGTACCACATCTTCTTTGTCCATTTGTCTGTCGATGCACATCTGGGCTCTTTCCACAGTTTGGCTATCATGGACATTGCTGCTATTGGGGTGAAGGTGCCCCTTTGGATCTCTATGTTTGTATCTTTTGGGTAAATACCTGGTAGTGCAATTGCTGGGTCATCAGTAGCTCTCTTTTTAACTTTTTGATGAATCACCATACTGTTTTCCAGAGTGGCTACACCAGCTTGCATTCCCACTAGCAGTATAAGAGGGTTCCCCTTTCTCCACATGCTTGCCAACATTTGTTGTTTCCTGACTTGTTAATTTTAGCCATACAGCTGGGAGAAGATATTTGCAAATGTCTTTTCAGATAAAGGGCCAGTATCCAAAATCTATAGGGAACTTCTCAAACTCAACACCCAAAAAACCAAATAACCCAGTTAAGAAATGGGCAGAAGACATAAACAGACATTTCTCCACTGAAGACATGCAAATGGCCAACAGACCCATGAAATAATGCTCAACATCACTTGGCATCAGGGAAATACAAATCAAAACCACAATGAGATATGTGTTGATTCTTAATAAGCTCTGTCCCCAGCTTTATTAATTTCTTATAACTGCTGGAACAAATTGCCATATGCTTGGTGCCTTAAAGCAAAATTTATTCTCTTACAGTTCTAAATGTCAGACTCACTCCCTCTGGAGGCTCTAAGGGAGAATCTGTTTCCTTTGTCTTTTCCAGCATCCAGAGCTACATTCCTTGGCTCATGGTCCCTTTCTTTATCTTTAAAACCAGCAGCATAGCATCCTCTCTGTGACTCTGCTTCCATCCCGTGGCCTATTTCTCTTCTGTCTTAAATTTCCCTCTGCCTCCTTCTTATAAGGATATTTGTCATTGTATGTAGAAACCACCTGGATAATCCAGATGAGTGTTTCAGTGTGGATTCTTCATAGGGAGGGGGAGGGGGTGAGTGACAGAAAACAGGTAGATAGAGAAGGGTGGTAGGATAGGGAGAGAAGTATTTAACAGTTGGTCAGAATCCAGATCCCTAGAGATAATTAGATTGAAGGGTATTAAATCTTTTAAGTGATTCCCTAAAGATGATCTTGTGCCCTTACCCAGTATCCCTACTCTTTGAGCCCATCTGAAATGTCACTAGTTGCATGAAACATTTCTAGAGTCTGCCCTCTTCCTCCAAATTATGGGTGACTGTTCCTGCACTTGGGCCTTGTCACTTTTATTAGAACCTTGGAATGCCAACACTAAAAGACCTCACAGCTTATTCAGTTTAGCTTGTATGTTGAAATCTTCTCTATCCCGCCACATTACTGAATTGCTCTATAACTTCTAATAGTTTGGGGGTGGATTCTTTTGGGTTTTCTGTATAGAGTATCGTGTAATCTGTGAAGAGAGACAGTTTGACTTCTTCCTTGCCGATTTGGATACCTTTTATCCCTTTTTGTTGTCTGATTGCTGTTGGAAGGACTTCTAGTACTATGTTGAATAATAATGGCAAGAGTGGGCATCCTTGTCGTGTTCCTGATCTTAAGGAAAAGGCTTCCAGCTTTTCCCCATTGAGAATGATATTTGCTGTAGGCTTTTCATAGATGGTTTTTATGAGATTGAGGAATGTACCCTCTATCCCTACACTCTGAAGGGTTTTAATCAGGAAAGGATGCTGTATTTTGTCAAATGCTTTTTCTGCATCTATTGAGAGAATCATATGATTTTTGGCTTTTTTCTTGCTGATAAAGTCTATGACACTGATACAAAATCAATGCTCAGAAATCAGTTGCATTTCTATACACAAATAATGAGACTGAAGAAAGAGAAATTAGGGAATCCATCCCATTTACAATAGCACAAAAAATCATACGTTGTCTCAGAATTAACTTAACCAGAGATGTAAAGGGTCTATATTCTAGAAATTACATATCACTCTTGAAAGACATTGAAGAAGACACAAAAAGATGGAAAAAGATTCCATGCTCATGGGTCAGAAGAATTAACATAGTTAAAATGTCTGTGCTACCCAGAGCAATCTACACTTTCAATGCTATCCTGATCAAAATACCGATGACATTTTTCAAAGAACTGGAACAAACAGCCCTTAAAATTTGTGTGGAACCAGAAAAGGCCCCAAATCACCAAGGAATTGTTGAAAAGGAGAAACAAAGCTGGGGGCATCACGTTGCTGGATTTCAAGCTATACCACAAAGCTGTGATCACAAAGACACCATGGTACTGGCACAAAAACAGACACATAGACCAATGGAACAGAATAGAGAACCCAGAAATGGACCCTCAGCTCTTTGGCAGCTAATCTTTGATAAAGCAGGAAAAAACAACCAGTGGAAAAAAGACAGTCTCTTCAATAAATGGTGCTGGGAAAATTGGACAGCTGCATGCAAAAGAATGAAACTTGACCACTCTCTCACACCATACACAAAGACAAACTCTAAATGGATGAAAGACCTCGATGTTAGACAGGAATCCATCAAAATCCGAGAGGAGAGCATAGGCAGCAACCTCTACGACATCGGCCAAAGTAACATTTTTCATGACACATCTCCAAAGGCAAGAGAAACAAAAGAAAAAATGAACTCGTGGGATTTCATCAAGATAAAAAGCTCCTGTTCATTCTTTTTTAAAAGCAGTTTGGGGTTCCCACAAAATTTAAGTTTTTATTTACAAAAATCCATGATGGATTTCCGACCATATGGCCATTGCTTCTCTCTAGTAATAGGAGTATCCAGTATCCAGCCCTCTATAGTCCTTCAAATCCCTCCCCTATCCCATCAGTAGCCATGGACATTCTTTGCAAATTTAGGTACTTTATTTAATCAATGAAATAAAATGTTTGAGAAAATATTGTTTCAGCGATTCCTACAATTTCTCTTTAGGGGGCCTCATCAGGATATTCTCCATTTGCCTCTTCAGCCCTGCTCCTTGAACTTCCCCATCCTGCTCTGACTACTAGGAGACTGTCCTCTTCCTACTGCTTTGACAGTATCACCCAGGCACCCTTGTCTCTAGTTTCCAGACAGATCTGGCCAGTAGGAGGTACAGCAGGAGATTGGAAAGCAGGAGAGAGGTCAGAGTATTTCTCCCACTCCCTGCCTGTTTTGCTGTGTTTCTAGCTGGTGTTATACCGCCCCTCAGCCATGAGTCCAGCTCTCACCAGGCCCAATTACACTATTTCTAACCCTTGTTCCTTCAGGCTTGGTGGGGGGAGGGTTGACTTTCTTGTTGATGGCCATGGATGCTCAACATCCCTGCTGGCCACTTTAACCCTGCCCACATCTAAAGAATGGTCTCTTTAGTAAAATGTCCCTTCAAAAATTCCAGCTAAGGGAGCACCTGGGTGGCTCAGTCGGTTAAGCAACAGACTCTTGGTTTCAGCTCAGGTCATGTTCTCACAGTGTGAGATCAAGCCCTGTGTTGGGCTCTGTGCTCAGCATGGAGTCTTCTTCAGATTCTCTCTCTCATAAATTAAATTAACTAACTAACTAACTAACTTAACAGACAAACAAATATTCCACGTAAGTCTGCTGTGTGTTTCTTGCTGGTTCCATGACTGATACAGGATTCAAGGACTTGTCCCTTCCACAGTACCTTAGAATCACCTTTTTCACAGTGTAATTACAACAGAGTAACATAGTTTGTTTATTTATATGCCTTCTGTACTATGAGCACTTTGAGGGCTGGTGCCAAATATAAATCATCTGTAATCATCGTACCTGGGATGGTGTTTAATGCACAGAAAATTCCCAAGAAATGAGCATTAAATGGTGTGTTCCACATCTTTGGCTTGCCTTTCAAGTGAAGTGTCTGTGTCAGTCAGGATGGGTTAGATTGTGCAGTTATAACAAACAATCCCAACATCTCAATGGCTGAAAACCACAAATGTTTCTCATTTGTGTTACACATCCAGCCAGGGTTAGCTGGAGATTGTGTCTCATCAGCGTTGTCCTCATCCTTGGCTCCAGGCTGATGGGGCAGCTAATATTCACATAGAATACTCGTGATTGCCAAGAAGGAAGGAGTGTGATACAGAACAAACTACTCTTAGAGCTTCTTCCTGGAAATGCCACACATCACACTGCTTCAAGCAAGTCATGTGGCCACATCTAATTTCAAAGGGAAAAGAAGTTTAGCCCTCCCACCAGAGAAGTGTATATTGGCAGAACAGTAATCTCGCCAAGGGACAAAATCCCCTTGTGCTCCGATGTATCATCCAGGCTTTTTCATTCCCAAGTCGACTTTTCCTTTTATTCATTCCTGTCACTTCCATTGCATACTGAAAACAGCTATGGTGGTCTTATGTGTCTGCACAGCCATAGTCCCAGAGCCATGAAGCACTGACTCCAGCACTGTCTTGTTCAGAGTCCGCCATCAACAAAAGTAGGAGGAGAATCTGTAATACCTCTTTAATTCAATGGTTCTCTAAGTAGGGGTTACCCAGGTCAACTATTTTCACACTACTACTAAGATATTATCTGCCTTTTCACTCATATTCTAGTGACTATACAGAGGAATTTTCTACTGCCTATCTGATTGTGATTTCATATCAGATTGAACACAAAAGCAGACAGGTGAATTCAGCTGCCTTTTGCTAAGCCCAACATTACAGAGATTTACAAAAATGAAACACAAGTCCACTTTTCTCCCTATTTCTTTTGAAAATGGTCATTTTATTTAAAAGTGTTATGCTAACATGATTTACCGACTTTGTTATTTTTAAATGAGTTAAATATTTAAAATTTTTCTGTTTTAATTTCTAATATGGTAAATATAAATTAAATTGATATACTGAATAAGTATTAAATAGATATAACACACAAAAGCAAAAATTCTTTGGGGTCTTTGATACTTTTTAAGAGTATAGGTAGCTACTGGCAAAAAGTTTGAGAATTGCTGCCTTAATACATATTCCCTCATCTTTTGCAGACCCAGAGGCACCCTAGAGTGTTTTATAATTGCTCTGTGTCTACATCAACCTCCCCAAACCACTGAAAATAAAAGAAATTCATCACAACTCCCTTACTTCCCTGGACTCCTGGAGTGGGCTACCTATTTTGCTAAGGGGATAGTGGTAGGATGATGGCTTCAGGGGTCCTCCCTAACAGATCAGGTCCAACAACGAAGCCCCACGCTGAGAACTAACCCCACACTTCCATTTGGTCACTTTCTCTCTACTGGTTTAGGTTCCTTGTCACTTAGTAGTCATAAACTTGTCTTCATTTTTGTTGGGATAATTAAGTCATATAATGTGTTATAGGATTGTTTGGGAGCAAGGAGAGTCTTAATAGTGTCACTGAAACCATCCTTTCCCCACATGAAATAGATTATAGAGATTGATTCCTTTGGGTTTATTAAGCCTCCAGGAGAGCATTTATTAGAATTAGGTAACCCCTGTAAAGGATTTGTGGGTCCATTATAAACTGTGAATACCTCAAATTAGTGTAACTATTTTTTAAGAATGGGTAGCCAAGAGCAGTAAAGGGGAATGGGGTAGGTATATCAATGAGTTGGGAAGATTGAGAAGGCAGAAGGATTCCCAGAATGCTGGGTCCTGACAGGGCCCCAACTCCCAGGGAGCCCTGAGACCCTGGTGTGTGGGGAAGAGGAGGGCTGGAAGGGCATCAAGAGCTTTCTGAGATCTTCCCAGATCTTTTTTAGACTGGTCCTTCATTACTATTCTGAAATCATCCTGAAATATTTCTCCTCCGAACCTCCTCCTGAGTGTATGTTGTTTTATTTTATTTTTTTTTATAATGATTTTTTTATTATATTATGTTAGTCACCATACAGTACATCCCCAGTTTTCGATGTAAGGCTCGATGATTCATTAGTTGTGTATAACACCCAGTGCACCATGCAATATGTGCCCTCCTTACTACCCATCACCGACCTATCCCATTCCCCCACCCCCCTCCCCTCTGTAGCCCTCAGTTTGTTTCTCATAGTCCATAGTCTCTCATGTTTCATTCCCCCTTCTGATTACCCCCCCATTTCTTTATCCCTTTCTTCCCCTACTGATCATTCTAGTTCTTATGTTCCATAGATGAGAGAAATCATATGATATTTGTCTTTCTCTGCTTGACTTATTTCACTTAGCATTATCTCCTCCAGTGCCGTCCATGTTGTAGCAAATGTTGAGAACTCGTTCTTTCTGATTGCTGAGTAATATTCCATTGTATATATGGACCACAACTTCTTAATCCAGTCATCTGTTGCAGGGCATCTCGGCTCCTTCCACGATTTAGCTATTGTGGACATTGCTGCTATGAACATTGGGGTGCATATGGCCCTTCTCTTCACTACGTCTGTATCTTTGGGGTAAACACCCAGTAGTGCAATGGCTGGATCATAGGGTAGCTCAATTTTTAACTTTTTAAGGGACCTCCACACTGTTTTCCAGAGTGGCTGTACCAACTTGCATTCCCACCAACAATGTAGGAGGGATCCCCTTTCTCCACATCCTCTCCAACAATTGTTGTTTCTTGCCTTGTCTATTTTTGCCATTCTAACTGGCGTAAGGTGGTATCTCAGTGTGGTTTTGATTTGAATTTCCTTGATGGCTAATGATTTTGAACATTTTTTCATGTGTCTGTTAGCCATTTGTATGTCTTCATTGGAAAAGTGTCTGTTCATATCTTCTGCCCATTTTTTGATTTGTTTATTTGTTTCTCGTGTATTGAGTTTGAGAAGTTCTTTGTAGATCTTGGATACCAGTCCTTTATCTGTAGTGTCATTTGCAAATATATTCTCCCATTCCGTGGGCTGCCTCTTAGTTTTTCTGACTGTTTCCTTGGCTGTGCAGAAACTTTTAATCTTGATGAAGTCCCATAAATTCATTTTATCTTTTGTTTCTCTTGCCTTTGGGGATGTGTCATGAAAAAGGTTGCTTTGGCCGATGTCGTAGAGGTTGCTGCCTATGTTCTCCTCTAGAATTTTGATGGATTCCTGTCTCACATCGAGGTCTTTCATCCATTTGGAGTTTATTTTTGTGTATGGTGTGAGAGAGTGGTCAAGTTTCATTCTTTTGCATGTAGCTGTCCAATTTTCCCAGCACCATTTATTGAAGAGACTGTCTTTTTCCCACCGGATGTTTTTTCCTGCTTTATCAAATATTAGTTGCCCAAAGAGCCGAGGGTCCATTTCTGGGCTCTCTATTCTGTTCCATTGGTCTATGTGTCTGTTTTTGTGCCAGTACCATGCTGTCTTTGTGATCACAGCTTTGTAGTACAGCTCGAAATCCGGCATTGTGATGCCCCCAGCTTTGTTTTTCCTTTTCAACAGTTCCTTGGAGATTCGGGGCCTTTTCTGTTTCCATACAAATTTAAGGACTATTTGTTCCAGTTCTTTGAAAAATGTCCTCGGTATTTTGATCGGGATAGCATTGAAAGTGTAGATTGCTCTGGGTAGCATGGACATTTTAACTATGTTAATTCTTCCAATCCATGAGCATGGAATATCTTTCCATCTTTTTATGTCTTCCTCAATGTCTTTCAAGAGTGATTTATAGTTTCTAGAATATAGGTCCTTTACGTCTCTGGTTAAGTTAATTCCAAGGTAACGTATGGTTTTTGGTGCTATTGTAAATGGGATGGATTCCCTAATTTCTCTTTCTTCGGTCTCGTTATTCGTGTATAGAAATGCAACTGATTTCTGAGCATTGATTTTGTATCCCGCCACGTTACTGAATTGCTCTATAACTTCTAATAGTTTGGGAGTGGCTTCTTTTGGGTTTTCCATATAGAGTATCATGTCATCTGCAAAGAGAGACATTTTGACTTCTTCTTTGCCAATTTGAATACCTTTGATCCCTTTTTGTCGTCTGATTGCTGTTGCAAGGACTTCTAGTACTATGTTGAATAATAGTGGCGAGAGTGGGCATCCTTGTCGAGTTCCTGATCTTAAGGGAAAGGCTTCCAGCTTTTCCCCATTGAGAATAATATTTGCAGTAGGCTTTTCATAGATGGCTTTTATGAGATTGAGAAATGTACCTTCTATTCCTACACTCTGAAGGGTTTTAATCAGGAAAGGATGCTGTATTTTGTCAAATGCTTTTTCGGCATCGATTGAGAGGATCATATGGTTCCTGAGTCTTTTCTTGTTGATATGATGTATCACGCTGATTGATTTGCGAATATTGAACCACGCTTGCATCCCAGGTATGAATCCCACTTGATCGTGATGGATAATCCTTTTAATGTACTGTTGGATTCTATTAGCAAGTATCTTGTTGAGGATTTTGGCGTCCATATTCATTAGGGAAATCGGTCTGTAATTCTCCTTTTTGAGGGGGTCTTTGCCTGGTTTGGGGATCAAGGTAATATTGGCCTCATAGAATGAGTTTGGTAGCTTTCCTTCTGTTTCTATTTTTTGAAATAGCTTTAGGAGAATAGGTATTATTTCTTCTTTGAATGTTTGGTAGAATTCCCCAGGAAAACCGTCCGGGCCTGGAGTTTTGTTATTTGGAAGGTTGTTTATCACTGACTCAATTTCTTCATAATTAATTGGCCTGTTTAAGGAATCAATTTCTTCCGGTTTCAATCTTGGTAGTTTATAGGTTTCCAGGAAGGATTCCATCTCTTCCAGATTGCTTAGTTTATTGGCATATAGCTGTTGATAAAAATTTCTAATAATCCTTCCAATTTCAATGGTGTTCGTCGTGACCTCTCCTTTTTCATTCATAATTTTAATAATCTGGGTCCTTTCTCTTTTCTTTTGGATAAGTCTTGCCAGTGGTCTGTCAATTTTATTGATTCTCTCAAAGAACCAGCTTCTAGTCCTGTTGATCTGCTCTACTGTACTTCTGGTTTCTGCTTGATTGATTTCAGCTCTAATTTTGGTCAACTGCTTCCTCGTGCGTGGATTAGGCCTGTCCCTCTGTTGCTGTTCCAGCTTCTTGAGGTGAGAATATAAAAACTGCATTTTAGATTTTTCTATTCTTTTGAGTGAGGCTTGGATGGCTATGTATTTCCCCCTTAGGACTGCCTTTGCAGTATCCCATAGGTTTTGGACTGTTGTATTTTCATTCTCATTGGTCTCCATAAATTGTTTAATTTGATTTTTGATTTCCTGGTTTATCGAGTCATTCCTGAGCAGGATGGTTCTTAGTCTCCAAGTGTTTGAGTTTCTTCCAAATTTTTCCTTGTGGTTGAGTTCCAATTTCAGAGCGTTGTGGTCTGAGAATATGCAGGGGATAATTTCAATCTTTTGGTATCGGTTGAGACCTGTTTTGTGTCCCAGAACATGGTCTATTCTTGAGAATGTTCCATGGGCATTAGAATAGAATGAGTATTCTTTGGTTCTGGGGTGTAGTGTTCTATATATATCTATGAGGTCCAACTCGTCGAGTATGGCATTCAAAGCCTTTGATTCTTTGCTTAGTTTTTGCCAGGGTGTTCTGTCTATTTCTGAGAGTGGAGTGTTGAGGTCCCCTACTATTAATGTATTTTTATTTATATGTCTCTTTATTCTGGTTAAGAGTTGGCTTGTGTATCTTGCTGCTCCCCTGTTGGGGGCATATATATTTATAATTGTCATATCCACTTGTTGAATACTTCCCTTAAGAATAATATAGTGCCCTTCTGCATCTCTAACTATAGTCTGTAGTTTAAAATCCAGTTTATCTGATATGAGAATTGCTACCCCAGCTTTCTTTTGAGGTCCATTTGCGTGAAAGATGGTACTCCATCCCCTTACTCTCAGTCTGAATGCATCTTTGGGTTCGAAATGAGTCTCTTGTAGACAGCAAATGGATGGGTCATTTCTTTTTATCCAATCTGCAACCCTGTGGCGTTTTATGGGATGGTTCAAACCATTTACATTAAGACTGATTACTGAGAGATATGATTTTAATGTTGCCATGTTGCCAGTAAAGTCTTTGTTTGTATTGGCTGTGACTTTCTGTTCTGTATCACTCTTGGGGCCTTTTTACTTTTATAGAACCCCCCGTAATATCTCCTGTAGGGCTGGTTTCGTGGTTACAAAATTGGTTAGTGACTGTCGATTCTGAAATGTCTTTATTTCTCCATCAATTCTGAATGACAGCCGGAAGGTCCTTATCTCTCCATCAATTCTGACAGCCAGCCTTGCTGGATAAAGGATCCTTGGCTGTTTTTCTCTGTCTGAAAGAGCTTTAAAAATGCTCCCCCAACCCTTTCTCTCATTCCAGGTCTGTGTAGACAGGTCTGACGTAATTCTGATGCCTTTGCCTTGGTATGTGAGAAATTTCTTTGCCCTGGCTGCTTTCAATACTTTATCCTTGGATCTAATATTTGCGAATTGCACTACGACGTGACGTGGTGTAGGTCTGTCATGGTTGAGCTTGGGAGGGGTCCTCTCTGCCTCGTGGACACGAATTTTTGTTTCCCTTGCTAGATTAGGGAAGTTTTCAGCTACAATTTGTTCAAATATCTCTTCTAGACCTCTGTTTTTCTCCACCCCCTCAGGGATGCCGATGATTCTAACATTGGATCGTTTCGTTGAGTCAGTAATCTCCCGTAGCCAACATTCGTGGGCGTGGACTTTTTAAAGACCCTCTTCTATTTTTATTTTTTCACTAACCCTTTCTTCTGCTTCGGTGACCCTGGCCATCAGAGCCTCTAGTTTTGCCTGCATTTGGCTCATAGAATTTTTAATTTCTGTCAAATTCGCTCTCATTTCCGCCCTTAGGGATTCTATATTCTCAGTAACATTTTCCTTAATATTTTTTTCAAGTCTACTCATC
>NW_024425564.1:35015900-35025448 GCF_017311325.1 Ursus maritimus
CTCCCGGGTCTCCCGGTCTCAGTCTATGCCCGGTGAGCACACCTCGATTCCAGAGTTTCGTGAGAAGCCTGGTGGCGCGCGCACCCGGTTCAGGGTCTCAGTCTGCTGTTTCGCGGGTGCCGACCGCGAGTCCGCCCGCTCCCCCGTGCAGGTGGCTGCCGCTTCCCAGCGCCCAAACGCGGCGGCTCCCTCCCCCTTCCGTTTATCTTCTGATATCTGTGCACGGTTTACAGCTCCCCTCTTCGTACCTCAATACTCAGCGCTGGAGATGTTCATTTGTAGAGATCCAGATACATCATCCTGCGTCTCAGGTTGATTCCGTGGTTATTTAGGCTGGTCTGGTACCTATCCAGCTTGACTCAGGGGACCAGCTGAAAAAGGGGTCCCTTACTCCTCCGCCATCTTAACTCCCTAAATAGGCCCATAAATTCTTAAATACTTCGTACTTCAAAAGATGGACCTAGTTCTTCACCTCTTAACTGTGGGCTGAACTTAGAATTCTAACAAATGGAATGTGGCAAAAGTGATGGTATAAAGTTCAGAGACAATGTGGTTCCCTCCTTGCTTTCTCTCTTGACTCGCTCACTCTGGGAGAAGCCAGTTGCCATGTTCTGGCAGCTCTTTGGAGAAGCCAGCATGACCAAGAACTGATGAGACCTGCTGGCAGATGTGAGGAACTAAGGCCTCCAGCCAACAGCCTTGTGAGGGAGCATCCTGAAGGCAGGTCCTCCAATTCCAGGGGATGCTTCAAATGACTGCAATCTCATGTGATACCCAAGCCAGAGCCACCCAGCTGGTCACTGCCAGATTCCTGACTCTCATAACTGTGTGAGATAATAGATATGTATTACTTTAAGCTGGTTTCTAGTGGGGTAGACTTGTTACACAGTGATGGATAATTAATAAGTGTGTGAATTCTTCCTGTGACTATTTCTTTTAAAGATATTATCTGTCCCCACTGCAGGAAAGGGATGTCTTTTGATATCTGGATTGGTGGAATTCTGGGCTCTTTGTTCTCTATTTGCCCTACTCTTTCCTGGGGGATCCTTTTCTACCTCTCTCTGCCCTCTGCTATGCTTTAAAAGATTGATTCCGTGGCCTCCCTTGTGCCCAGGTTTCTGTTTGCTTCCCATCTACGGAAAGCACAATAGGGAGCAGAGGGAAGGACAAGAGAGTGGTCTGGACGCCTACCCCTCTGACTCTCCTTTTCTTCCCAACAGGCCTAGGGAGGCAAAAGATGATTTTACACATGACTTTATTTTACTCACAACTCTGGAGTTGAAGTTCACTGTTTTAAGGCCCATGCATTTAGAAGAAAAACAACTTACTTTTTGTTCCTCCTTTAAACTAGAAACTGGCCTCTAATTTGCCTAAGACAATCAAATCCACTTATTCAAGCTTGATCCCTCTGCAAGCAAAATCGGGTTTCACTGTCTGGATTATTCAATTGCTGCTTGTTAAATCATCAGGGTGGAGATGTAACACAAAGAATATCAAAAGACTGATACTTCTGGAAACACCCCAGAAGTTCTTCCTGCTTGCTTGAGAATTGGCTGGGCCAAGAAACACCAAGTGACATGTTCTCCTCCTGGAGCAGTCAGGGAGGGACAAGTCTCTGTGAATTAGGCAGGTGGGGAATTGGAAAGATCCCTTGCTTGGCAGTGGGGAGATCTGACTGCCAGTCCTCACTTGCCACAAATTTACTGCCAGACCTTGGGCAAATAACTTCTCTGGTTTCCTCATACGGGAAACTTGCCTGTCCTACCTACTTCACAGGATGGTGGTTGTGAAAAATCAGTTAAATGGGATTTGATTGTATTATTAAAATATAAGATGAAGCACAAAGAGGTTAAGTAAGGAGTCCAAGAGCATGTAGCTAGTAAGTGAGAAAGCTGGGATTTGAACTCTGGAAGTCTGGCTCTAGAATCTATGCTCTTAAGCACTAACTTCATTAGTGCCTTTGATGCTAACCATACCCCTCAGTCTGTTCCAAAAATCTGAGCATCCCTTAGTTCACTCCTCTCTGTCCTCCTAGGTTTCTGTACCATAGTCTATTGTCTTTCACATTTGTATATAACATTCAAAAGGGGCAAGGAGATAAACTAATTTTGAGTTAAAAGAACTTTATATCCTATCCAAGTTGAAGTCCAAGTCAAGAATCTATTAATTATAAATGAAGAACGTAACATTCCCTCTCTCTTTTCTAAAGAATATTATGGAGCTAAAGTGGATGAGAACACAAGTCCAGAATCTTTTATCTGAAGGTCTAGGGGCCAGATAGATTTTGGAATTTAGAAATGTTTCAGAGTTTTGAAAAGGCATAGACTATACATTATATACATTTCATGTGTATATAAAAATATATGAATATGTTATGTAACACAGGATCTAGGGAAGTCTTCAATAATCAAACAATTGTTCTGCAAGAAAATAGACATTCTAGCTAAGTAGAATAGTAGTTATAAATACTTCGTGTCAGTAGGTTGCATTTTGCTGACAAAGTATGAAAAAAAAACCAACCACTTTGTTTCCAGAAGTAGTTTGGATTTTGGACTTATGGATAAATAATTGTGAATTGAGGTAATACAGAATTGGGAAGGGGTAACTTAATAATAATCTTTGCAATGTTTCATCAGAGGGAAGAGTACACACTTCCCCTTCTAATTCTAATTCCCTCCTTGGGGAAGAGGATAGAGTTCTAAGCTCTGTTTCCGCCCCTGGTTAAGATCAAAGACATTATTTTCCTCTTGAGGTTTGGTAGACTGGGGGAGTCCATATACTATGCAACACTGACCCTAAGAAGGAAATCAGAGTTTTTGCTTTTGGTGGGGGATGTCTTCTCTTTGCTCCTCTAGACCCCTTCTCTATCTTCTCCACCTTGCTCTGGGCCTTAGAAGGCTGCCTGTGGAGGTGAAATTTCTGACTGGGTTTGTCCAATGGGAAACCCTGGCGATCAGGGTGGGGAGAAGAGTGGAGTCTGGGTGCTAGTCCCTCAGTTCCTTCCCTGTGTGACTACCCTGGGAGAATAGATTGACTCCATGCATGGTCTGTTTTAAATCCTTTCTGGTACAAGGTGGGATACAAGCATGGTGTACCGTGAGCCCTACAGTGATCTAAGGGCTTGTTGGTGGCTCCAGGAGACATCTGGGAAACTAACATTTGTTGTGCTTCAAAAGTTCTTACTACAGGAAAGTAGTGTTTAGACCAGGCTGTACTGTCACACAGAGTCTGAGGGTGGTGCTCCATCTGTATACAGCATTTCCAACAATCATACATACTTTATATCACCCCAAGAAAGATAAGGCACGCTTGGCCAGGGGAAGAGTTCTGCAGCACATGTACAGATTATAAGTGTGTAAGGGCTAAACTGGCCTGGTATGTATAAGGCTGGCACTTGGAATGGAACAATTTATTCTTCTAGATTATCTGAGAGGGCCCTTACTCCTGGCAGGGCTTTGTATGACAGGGAGCTTGCAACCCTTCCAAGGTAGAAAAGCAGTGATTATGAGCATGGACTCTGGAGCCAGGGTGTTGGTCAGATCTGTTCCCACCACTTGCCAGCTAACTTTGAGCAAGGTAGTGGTCTATGCCTCCATTTCTTCATCATTAGAAGGAAACAGGACTTCCCTGGGATGTGTGAAGGTCAGACGAGTCAGTACAGAGAGCTTGGGCTTACAGTCATGCATGGCACTTGGACAGTCAGGATTGTTACCTACTTTATTGGAATTGGTTGCTGACCTCTCTGTGGTGTATCTTGGCTGCTAGCTTTCTTCTCTATTCTCTAAGTAAGTGCACCTGGGGGTGGCCTTTCAGCCACTCCAACCTACCTCTGACATCCATTGGTCTATCTGCCATCTATCTTCCGACCCCTCATCGCATCTGTGTCTTGTACCACCAGACCCTTCATGACGTCTGTGCAACACACCGCCAGTGCCTAAGCAGGGCTACTCATCACTGTAGTTATAAAAATGGGCATTTCCCATGTGGGATGCACAAACCAGAGAGAATGTAAAAAATAATAATAATAACGCAGAGACCTCAAAAGAGCTCTCAGGGAGGGTAGAAGCCATTCTGGAGGATAGTAAGTGGAGAGAAGTGACAATGGATTTGCTCTCCTACAAACACATAGTTCCCACATTCCTGTCTGCTTTTGCTGGCTCATCAAGGAAAATTTCAGAGCTGAAGTTTGAGTTTCTTCATGCAGACAGGCAGAGAGATTGGAAAGCTAGAAGGAGCAGACATTGTGAGCCTGGAAAAAGCTGCAAGGCCACACCTGAGCAAATGAGCAGGGCTGTTCCCTGGAGAAAGGCAGGCAGGAAGGCGGCTTCAGCTGGAAGCTTAAGGGAGGAGAGGAGCGTGCCCTTGAGCAGGGAGTGGCACCATCCCAGTCACAGGTGTGAGAGTGTGACAATAAGAAAAATGTTTGTTTCCAACTTGAACCACAGACCTCAGTCCTGGCATAATCTTCCACACTGCTTTTAAAACAAGTCCACCATTAAGGCCTCCTAAATGTTCGTGATTCCCCTTTACTATTTACCAGCATTTGTAACTTTATAAATATGCATGCTTCTTCCCCATATGTTGTTATCTATAGGGCCTTTTTTTCGCACACAAGAGGGACCCCAGAAATGTGTAAGGGGCTAGTGATTAGTCAAAGATAGCCAAGCTGAGGTCATCTAGGAAAGACCCAAGGTCACAGGTGTCCAATTTTTCAGTTTTCTTCCTGTGGCCACCCATAGGGATCACTCTTCCTAAAAGTTTACCCTTAGGTCACCTGGCTTTTCATTCATTGGCTGTTTCCCCCTCCGCCGGACCATGTGTCCAGGAGGCATGGATGTGCCCTCACAATTCTGCCTCTACAATACAATGGAAGGGAGACATAACGTGGTGCAGCTGGAGGTTCTTGGCATCACTCACATCTGCACCAAACTTCAGCTCAGCTTTGGCACCACCAGTCTCTTCCAGCCCTCTCAATTTTATTCTTTCCCCAGGACACCTTGCTTTCCTTCCATCCTTGACCTTTGGAGAAAAGGCTGAGAGTGGAGGGGAGAGGAGGAGTCGTCATTGCCTACTGGGTCATCTTATGTCCATGCTTGCTTCAAGACTGCCCGGTCACAGTCCTGTAGCCAGCCATTTCTTGGCTGGGTCTAAGGTTCATTGCTCACCTTAAGGGCAAATTATTTCCCCAGCTCCTAGCACACAGTGCATGATCAGTAATTGTTGAGGAACAATGATGGTACATGCAAGAAAAGAAAGGTCAAGTCATTGGGCCATTTTAATATAGAGTATATAGAGCTCAGTCAGAAAGGAAAAATGTAGTAAGATGACCTAACAAGGGGTTGGCTACATCCCTCTCCACCCTTCTATAACAAAGGGTCCAAGGGCAGTCTTTTTTTTAAGATTTTATTTATTTATTTGACACACAGAGAGATAGCCAGTGAGAGAGGGAACACAAGCAGGGGGAGTGGGAGAGGAAGAAGCAGGCTCGCAGCAGAGCAGGGAGCCTGATGCGGGGCTCGATCCCAGGACCCTGGGATCACACCCTGAGCCAAAGGCAGACGCTTAACGACTGAGCCACCCAGGCGCCCCCCAAGGGCAGTCTTTTGATACCAGCTGCACCTTTCCCCACTCCTGCCCCTAATTCTGGCCCTCATTTCAATAATAGAACATGCGGCAGGGAAACATTTTTATCTACAACTCAATTGGACCTCTCCTACCTCTGCCAGGATCACTCTCCTGCTCACATAGTGCATTTTTTAAAATCTACTCTCTCATGCTTGCTTCGAGTTACATTTCAAAGGCCCCCTCTTTTATTACCTTAGATATGTGACTTGGTGAAGGGGTCATGGTGGGGTTGGTGCGGCAGACAATGGGCTGATGCCCTACCCCACGCTCCCTGAACCCTTCAGCCTTCATAGCAGCTGTGGTTTTTCAGGTCCAGCACAGTGAATTCTTCCCACCTGGAGTCTGAGGGTTTTCTCAGATGCCATAGGAGCTTGTTTGACAAGAGTGAGGGTGTGAGTGTTGGTGGGGAAGATCCCTCCAGAAGCATCCCTAACTAATAGGGCATGGAAGTCCATGAATACACATCCAGGAGAACCACTCTGAGGCCTTCCTTGCCAATTAGTGCCACTTTTACTGTCTTTTCTCCCTTACCTGTCTCCCCTTTGCCCTACTTCACTTGCATTTGCAGGGTTCATTTCCCAAATATACTAACTGTGCCTATGTACTAATCCAGGGTCTTTTCTTGAAGAAATCTGAACTAAGACAGTTGGAAAGGGGGAAAAATCATATGTAGTTGTTCTTTCCTCCTTTTACCTCTCATTTATTCTCCTACCTGACTGAAAGCTGGCTTCTGTTCCAGTCACTTTGAAACTCTAGATACTGCCAAATTCCATGATTCTGTTCTATCATGACTTCTTGGTAGCAGTTGACTGACAATTTCCTCCTTGGAGTATGCTTTTCTCTTGGCTTCCGGAACAGCCTTTTTTTCTTATTTTCCTCTTACGACTGAGCATTTGTCATGATCTCAGATGCCTTCTCCCACTTCCCCCCAAAGCATCCATGTCCCCCAAAGCTCCACCTCAATTCTCCTCCTGTTCTTACTCTTCATACTCACTGGGAGGTCCCATCAACTTCAGTGAGCCTCCAATCTATGTCTCCTGCACAGGCTTCTGTGTTAAGCCACCTCTCATTCTTCTATGCAAAACTGTCTACTAGGGGGAAACCCTGTCCCTATTTGAGGATGCCCCCAACTGAAGTTGCTACATTTTCCCCCCAAGAAATTTGGCAAAGAGGGATAGAAGAGAGACAGGGACATGACGAGGTGAGGTTGAGAAAGGTTATGACCATTTTTACAATGGGAAGCACTCTCAACTGGTTGGAAGGCAAGTGGAAGGAACAAGTGGAAAGAAATAAGTCAGAGATATAGGAGAAACTGAGTTTCTGAGCAGGTGGAGAGAAAGATTAGAAGAAAGGAGTAAGATAGGTTCAGATTCAGAAACACTTCCAGGTGACAAAGAAATTAGCTGATGGCCTTCCTGCTAGTTGGTCTCTGTTTCCTCCTTGAACCAGGAGACAAGATTATTTGCTGGTGGTGGAGTGAAATGGGGGATTTGGGAGGAGTAGGGGTCCCCTTTTGCAGCTGGTCCCCTGAGACGAGCTGGAAAGGTACCAGACCATCCTGAACATCCACAGAATCAGCCTTAGACACAGGAAGATACATCTGGATCTCTACAAATGAACATCTTCAGCGATGAGTATTGAGGTATGAAGTGGGGAGCTGTGAAGCCGCACACAGATACCTGAAAATAAACGGAAGGGGGAGGGAGCCGCCACGTTAGGGCGCCGGGAAGTGGTAGCGGGCGGACTCCCGGACCGGCACCCACAAGAAAGCAGACTGACACTGTGAGCCAGGGAACGCACGCAGCCAGTCTGAAAGCTGGAGCTCCAGAGTGCGCACGAACCACACTGAAACGGAGCTCCAGAGCATGCAGGGGTGGCTGGCGGCTCGCAGCTGGCGGCTGGCGGTGTTAGAAACACAAAGGACAGAGAAGCACCAGGCCTGGAAGTGAGGGCTGGGACACCGGCTGTGGGACGCACATCCCAGGATGCTGCAGGGTTGAGCAGCACCAACAGAAACAAAGTTAAAGTGGCCAGAACACCAGTGGAGAGCAGTCTGCAATCCTTCTGTTCTAAGACAGAGGCTGGGATTCAGCTACTGCTGCTCTGACTCTCAGAAGAGGCACAGCAAAACACCAGGGAAAGCCGCCAAAGAACAAAAGCCTGAAAATACCAGCTCACAGTGTGCCTATCCCCATCCCCCCTTGCAGGGGACATGGAGACTCTACCCAAACAGGGTTGCCTGAGTATCAGCGTGGCAGGCCCGTCCCCCAGAAGACAGGCTGAAAAATCAAGAAGCCCACATCCCTAAGGTCCCTGTAAAACAAGTGCACACTGCCTGGATTATGGTCAATATTTTGGGCTCTGGACAACCCCGCAACCTCTCCTCATCAGAATGACGAGAAGGAGAAATACCCCCCTGCAAAGGAAAGACAATGAGTCTGTGGCCTCTGCCACAGAACTAATGGATATGGATATAACCAAATTATCAGAAATGGAATTCAGAGTAACAATGGTCAAGATGATGTGTAGATTGAAAAAAAGTATTAATGAAAATGTTAATGAGAATATAGAATCTCTAAGGGCAGAAATGAGAGCAAATCTGGCAGAAATTAAAAATTCTATGAATCAAATGCAATCAAAACTAGATGCTCTGATGGCCAGGGTGAATGAGGCAGAAGAACGGATCGGCGAATTGGAGAATGAGTTAGTAGAAGAGAAAGCTAAGACAAAAACTCGGCTCCAAAAAATCCAATCTCAAGAATGTAGGTTATGGGAGATTACTGACTCAATGAAACGTTCCAATGTCAGAATCATTGGCATCCCCAAGGGGGTGGAGAAAAACAGAGGTCAGGAAGAGATATTTGAACAAATTGTAGCTGAAAACCTCCCTAATCTAGCAAAGGAAACAAGCACTCATGTCCAAGAGGCAGAGAGGACCCCTCCCAAGCTCAACCACGAAAAACCTACGCCACGTCATGTCATAGTGCAATTCGCAAATATTACATCCAAGGATACAGAATTGAAAGCGTCCAGGGCAAAGAAATTTCTCACGTACCAAGGCAAAGATATCAGAATTATGTCAGACCTGTCTACACAGACCTGGAATGAGAAAAAGGGTTGGGGGCATTTTAAAGCTCTTTCAGAGAAAATAATCCAGCCAAGGATCTTTTATCCAACAAGGCTGTCATTCAGAATTGACAGAGAGATAAAGACCTTCCAGAATCACCAGTCATTGACCAATTTCGTAACCAAGAAACCAGCCCTACAGGAGATATTAATGGGGGTTCTATGAAACTAAAAAGGCCCCAAGAGTGATACAGAACAGAAAGTCACAATCTATAGAGACAAAGACTTTACTGGCAACATGGCATCATTAAAATCATATCTCTCAATAATCAGTCTCAATGTAAATGGCCTAAATGCTCCCATAAAACACCACAGGGTTGCAGAATGGATAAAAAGACATGACCCACCCATTTGCTGTGTACAGGAGACTCATTTTGAACCTGAAGATACATCCAGACTGAAAGTAAAGGGACGGAATACCATCTTTCATGCCAATGGACATCAAAAGAAAGCTGAGGTAGCAATTCTCATATCAGAAAGGTTGGATTTTAAACTAAAGACTATAGTTAGAGATACAGAAGGGCACTATATTATTCTGAAAGAATGTATCCAACAAGTGGATATGACAATTATAAATATTTATGCCCCCAACAGGAGAGCAGCAAGATACAAGAGCCATCTCTTAACCAGAATAAAGAGACATATAGAAAACATACGTTAATAGTAGGGGACCTCAACACCCCACTATCAGAAATAGACAGAGCACCAGAGCAGAAAACCAGCAAAGAAACAAGAGCTTTGAATGCCATACTCGATGAGTTGGACCTCATAGATATATATAGAACAGTATGCCCAAG
>NW_024425564.1:35025458-35080596 GCF_017311325.1 Ursus maritimus
GCCACAGAACTAATGGATATGGATATAACCAAATTATCAGAAATGGAATTCAGAGTAACAATGGTCAAGATGATGTGTAGATTGAAAAAAAGTATTAATGAAAATGTTAATGAGAATATAGAATCTCTAAGGGCAGAAATGAGAGCAAATCTGGCAGAAATTAAAAATTCTATGAATCAAATGCAGTCAAAACTAGATGCTCTGACGGCCAGGGTAAATGAGGCAGAACATATCAGTGAATTGGAGGATGGGTTAGTAGAAGACAAAGCTAAAGTAGAAACTTAGCTCAAAAAAATCCAATCTCAAGAATGTAGGTTATGGGAGATTACTGACCAATGAAATGTTCCAATGTCAGAATCATCGGCATCCCTGAGGGGGTGGAGAAAAACAGAGGTCTAGAAGAGATATTTGAACAAATTGTAGCTGAAAACTTCCCTAATATAGCAAAGGAAACAACCATTCCTGTCCAAGAGGCAGAGAGGACCCCTCCCAAGCTCAACCACGACAAACCTACACCACGTCATGTCATAGTGCATTTCGCAAATATTAGATCCAAGGATACAGTATTGAAAGTGGCCAGGGCAAAGAAATTTCTCACGTACCAAGACAAAGGTATCAGAATTAAATCAGACCTGTCTACACAGACCTGGAATGAGAGAAAGGGTTGGGGGGCCATTTTTAAAGCTCTTTCAGAGAAAAACATGCAGCCAAGGATCCTTTATCCAGCAAGGCTGTCATTCAGAATTGATGGAGAGATAAAAACCTTCCAGAATTGCCAGTCACTGACCAATTTCGTAACCACGAAACCAGCCCTACAGGAGATATTAAGGGGGGTTCTATGAAAGTAAAAAGGCCCCAGGAGTGATACAGAACAGAAAGTCACAATCTATAGAAACAAAGACTTTACAGACAACATGGCATCATTAAAATAATATCTCTCAATAATCAGTCTCAATGTAAATGGTCTAAATGCTCCCATAATGCCACAGGGTTACAGATTGGAAAAAAAAGACATGACCCATCCATTTGCTGTCTACAAGAGAATTATTTTGAACCTAAAGATACATCAAGACTGAAAGTAAAGGGACGGAATACCATCTTTCACACCAATGGACCTCAAAAGAAAGCTGGGGTAGCATTTCTCTTATCAGACAGATTGGATTTTAAACTAAAGACTATAGTTAGAGACACAGAAGGGCACTATATTATTCTTAAAGGATGTATCCAACAAGTGGATATGACGATTATAAATATATATGCCCCCAACAGGGGAGCAGCAAGTTACACAAGCCAACTCAACCAGAATAAAGAGACATATAGATAAAAATATGTTAATAGTAGGGGACCTCAACAGTCCTCTATCAGCAATAGACAGATCACCTAAGCAGAAAATCAACAAAGAAACAAGAGCTTTGAATGCCATACTAGACGAGTTGGACCTCATAGATATATATAGAACACTACACCCCAGAACCAAGGAATACTCATTCTATTCTAATGCCCATGGAACATTCTCAAGAATAGACCATGTTCTGGGACACAAAACAGGTCTCAACCGATACCAAAAGACTGAAATTATTTCCTGCATATTCTCAGACCAAAATGCTTTGAAATTGGAACTCAACCACAAGGAAAAATTTGGAAGAAACTCAAACACTTGGAGACTTAAGAAACATCCTGCTGAAGGATTCGATAAACCAGGAAATCAAAAATCAATTTAAACAATTTATGGAGACCAACGAGAATCAAAACACAATGGTCCAAGACCTATGGGACACTGCAAAGGTAGTCCGAAGGGGAAAATACAAAGCCATCCAAGCTTCACTCAAAAGAATAGAAAAATCTAAAAGGCAGTTTTTATATTCTCACCTCAAGAAGCTGGAGCAGTAAGAGAGGAACAGGCCTAATCCATGCACGAGAAAGCAGTTGATCAAGATTAGAGCAGAGATCAATGAATTAGAAACCAGGAGCACAGTAGAGCAGATCAACAGAACTAGAAGCTGGTTCTTTGAAAGAATAAATAAAATTGACAAACCACTGGCAAGGTTTATCCAAAAGAATAGAGAAAGGACCCAAATTAATAAAATTATGAATGAAAAGGGAGAGGTCACAACCAACACAAATGAAATTGGAAAGATTATTAGAAACTTTTCTCAACAGCTTTATGCCAATAAATTAAACTATCTGGAAGAGATGGAGGCCTTCCTGGAAATCTATAAACTACCAAGACTGAAACAGGAAGAAATTGATTTTTTTAAATAGGCCAATTAACTATAAAGAGATTGAAACAGTGATTAAAAACCTCCAAAAAACAAAACTCCAGGCCCAGATGGTTTTCCCGGGGAATTCTACCAAACAGTCAAAGAAGAAATAGTACCTATTCTTCTAAAGCTATTTCAAAAAGTAGAAACAGAAGGAAAGCTATCAAACTCATTCTATGAGGCCAATATTACCTTGATCCCCAAACCAGGCAAAGACCCCCTCAAAAGGAGAATTACAGACCGATTTCCCTAATGAATATGAATGCCAAAATTCTCAACAAGATCCTTGCTAATAGAATCCAACAGTACATTAAAAGGATTATCCATCATGACCAAGTGGGATTCACCCCTGGGATGCAAGATGTTTCAACATTTGCAAATCGATCAGTGTAATAGATTTTATCCAGAAGGAAAAAGCCAAATATCATATGATCCTCTCAATAGATGCAGAAAAAGCATTTGACAAAATACAGCATCATTTCCTGATTAAAACCCTGCAGAGTGTAGGGATAGAGGGTACATTCCTCAATCTCAAAAACCATCTATGAAAAGCCTACAGCAAATATCATTCTCAATGGGGAAAAGCTGGAAGCCTTTCCCTTAAGATCAGGAACACAACAAGGATGCCCACTCTCGCCACTATTATTCAACATAGTACTAGAAGTCCTTGCAACAGCAATCAGACAACAAAAAGGGATAAAAATTATCCAAATGGGCAAAGAAGAAGTCAAAATGTCTCTCTTCACAGATGACATGATACTCTACATGGAAAACCCAAATGAATCCACTCCCAAACTACTGGAAGTTATAGAGCAATTCGGTAATGTGGCGGGATACAAAATCAATGCTCAGAAATCAGTTGCATTTCTATACACGAATAATGAGACTGAAGAAAGAGAAATTAGGGAATCCATCCCATTTACAATAGCACCAAAAACCATACGTTACCTCAGAATTAACTTAACCAGAGACGTAAAGGACCTATATTCTAGAAACTACAAATCACTCTTGAAAGACATTGAAGAAGACACAAAAAGATGGAAAAATATTCCATGCTCATGGATTGGAAGAATTAACATAGTTAAAATGTTCATGCTCCCCAGAGCAATCTACACTTTCGTTGCCATCCTGATCAAAATACCAATGATATTTTTCAAAGAACTGGAACAAAGAGTCCTTAAATTTGTGTGGAAGCAGAAAAGGCCCCAAATCACCAAGGAATTGTTGAAAAGAAAAAACAAAGCTGGGGGCATCACAATGCCGGATTTCAAGCTATACTACAAAGCTGTGATCACAATGACAGCACGGTACTGCACAAAAACAGACACATAGACCAATGCAATAGAATAGAGAACCTCATCTATGGAATATAAGAACTAGGATGATCCGTAGGAGAAGAAAGGGATAAAGAAAGGGACAGTAATCAGAAGGGGGAATGAAGCATGAGATACTGTGGACTATGAGAAACAAACTGAGGGATTCAGAGGGGAGGGCGGTGGGGGAATGCAATAGACTGGTGATGGGTAGTATGGAGAGCATGTATTGCATGGTGCACCGGTTGTTATGCGCAACTAATGAATCATCGAACTTTACATCAGAAACCAGGGATGTACTGTATGGTGACTAACATAATAAAATAAAAAAAAAACATTAAAATGAAAAAAAAATAGAGAACCCAGAAATGGACCCTCAGCTCTTTGGGCAACTAATCTTTGACAAAGCATGAAAAAACATCCGGTGGAAAAAAGACAGTCTCTTCAATAAATGGTGCTGGGAAAATTGGACAGCTACATGCAAAAGAATGAAATTTGACCACTCTCTCACACCTTACACAAAGATAAACTCCAAATGGATGAAAGACCTCGATGTGAGACAGGAATCCATCAAAATCGTAGAGGAGAGCATAGGCAGCAACCTTTACGGCATCAGCCACAGCAACCCTTTTCATGACACATCTCCAAAGGCAAGAGAAACAAAAGAAAAAATGAACTTGTGGGACGTCATCAAGATAAAGAGTCTGCACAGCCAAGAAAATAGTCAAAAAAACTAAGAGGCAGCCCACGGAATGGGAGAAGATATTTGCAAATTACACTACAGATAAAAGACTGGTATCCAAGATCTACAAAGAACTTCTCAAACTCAATACACAAGAAACAAAGAAACACATCATAAAATGGGCAGAAGATATGAACAAACACTTTTCCAATGAAGACATACAAATGGCTAACAGACACATGAAAAAATGTTCAAAATCATTAGCCATCAGGGAAATTCAAATCACAACCACACTGAGATACCACCTTATGCCAGTTAGAATGGAAAAAATTGACAAGGCAGGAAACAACAAATGTTGGAGAGGATGTGGAGAAAGGGGATCCCTCCTACATTGTTGGTGGGAATGCAAGTTGGTACAGCCACTCTGGAAAACAGTGTGGAGGTCCCTTAAAAATTTAAAAATTGAGCTACACTATGATCCAGCCATTGCACTGCTGGGTATTTACCCCAATGATACAGATGTAGTGAAGAGAAGGGCCATATGCACCCCAATGTTCATAGCAGCCCTGTCCAGAATAGCTAAATTGTGGAAGGAGCCGAGATGCCCCTCAACAGATGACTGGATTAAGAAGATGTGGTCCATATATACAATGGAATATTACTCAGCCATCAAAAAGAATGATTTTACATCATTTGCAGCAACATGGATGGGACTGGAGGAGATAATGGTAAGCGAAATAAGTAAGCAGAGAAAGACAATTATCATATGGTTTCACTCATTTATGGAACATAAGAAGTAGGAAGATCAGTAGGAGAAGAAAGGGATAAGGAAAGGGGGGGTAAACAGAATGGGGAATGAACCATTAGAGACTCTGGACTCTGGGAAACAAACAGGGCTTCAGAGAGGAGGGGGGTGGGGGATCAGGTTAGGCCAGTGATGGGTATTAAGGATGGCACATATTGCATGATGCACTGGGTATTATACACCAGTAATGATTCATGGAACTTTACATCAAAACCTTGGGATGTACTGTATGGTGACTAACATAACATAAAAAAAAAATTAGTATAAAAAATATGGCCAAAGGCAAAAAAAATACCAATTCTTTTTAATAAGATAAAGTTTAAAAAAATCTACATATAAAAAACTCACATGGTGCATAAGGTAGTACCTATAGAGAAACTTACAGCCTCATTCTCAAAGAAGTCAATTTATGAGTTAATCATCCAACACAAATTAGGAAGAGAACAGAGTCCAAAGTAATTAGATGGGGGATAATAAAGATAAAATCAGCAATTAATTGAAGTAGGTTGAATTACTGGTCTCAGTTCTTCAGTTTCCTGTAATAGGATTATACACCCACACCCTTTACCCACAATGGGAGAATACTACAAAGTTATCAGGCAGAATATACTTCCTTGCACCAATTGAAAAGGGGCTTCACCATCAAAATTTGTTTAGCCAGAAAATTTGATAGGAACAGGAGACTTACATATGTTTGCCCAATTTAGTTTGGTTTCTTGTATACCTGCCATTCACCATGAGAAGAGCATTCCTGGACAGCTGCAGGTCTGGTCCAAGGAAGATATGGCCTGAACAGAACTGCAACTTGGAGCATAGAGACTGGATTTCAGCCTAGTCCTGCTTAGAGCAGCTGACTCATACCTTCTTCAGTAAGAAGTAAATGCTTCTTGTTTAAATTCTGAGTTTTGGTTTGTTATAAAGCATTATGGCAGCAATAACTAATTCACTCACAAAACAAAGGTATAGCAGAGTATTACCAAGCCTAAAATCCAAATTTCTGAAAAGACAACTATCACAAACTTTTGCCAAACATAATGAAGGGAGGTGGGAGTGGGGGTGGGGGCGCAGGGAGGAGAAGAGAGAGAGGGGAACAAACAACCAAAATGATGAACAGAAAAAGAACTGTAACCATAGATATATCAGAGAGCTTTGAAAAGAAAGAATGCTGTGAATAGTTCCATGCCAATGAGTTTGAAGACTTAGAATATGCCCTAGATCTGTAGCATCATTTGCAAATATATTCTCCCATTCCGCGGGCTGCCGGTTACTTTTTTTTGACTGTTTCCTTGGCTGTGCAGAAGCTTTTTATCTTGATGAAGTCCCACAAGTTCATTTTATCTTTTGTTTCTCTTGCCTTTGGAGATGTGTCATGAAAAAGGTTGCTTTGGCCGATGTCGTAGAGGTTGCCTATGTTCTTCTCCAGGATTTTGATGGATTCCTGTCTCACATCGAGGTCATTCATCCATTTGGAGGTTACTTTGTGTATGGTGTGAGAGAGTGGTCATGTTTCATTCTTTTGCATGTAGCTGTCCAATTTTCCCAGCACCATTTCTTGAAGAGACTGTCTTTTTTCCACAGGATGTTTTTTCCTGTTTTGTCAAAGATTAGTGCCCAAGGAGCCAAGGGTCCATTTCTGGGTTCTCTATTCTGTTCCATTGGTCTATGTGTCTGTTTTTGTGCCAGTACCATGCTGTCTTTGTGATCACCGCTTTGTAGTACAGCTCAAAATCCGGCATTGTGATGCCCCTAGCTTTGTTTTTCCTTTTCAACAGTTCCTTGGAACTGGGCCTTTTCTGGTTCCATACAAATTTAAGGACTATTTGTTTCAGTTCTTTGAAAAATGTCATTGGTATTTTGATCGGGATAGCATTGAAAGTGTAGATTGCTCTGGGTAGCATGGACATTTTAACTATGTTAATTCATCTGATCCATGAGCATGGAATATTTTTCCATCTTTTTGTGTCTTCCTCAATGTCTTTCAAGAGTGATTTATAGTTTCCAGAATATAGATCCTTTACGTCTCTGGTTAAGTTAGAGGCAGCCCACGGAATGGGAGAATATATTTGCAAATGATGCTGCAGATAAAAGACTGGTATCCAAGATCTACAAAGAACTTCTCAAACTCAATACGCGAGAAACAAATAAATAAATCATAAAATGGGCAGAAGGTATGAATAGACACTTTTCCAATGATGACATACAATTGGCTAACAGACACATGAAAAAATGTTCAAAATCATTAGCCATCAGGGAAATTCAAATCAAAACCACACTAAGATACCACGTTACGCCATTTTGAATGGCAAAAATTGACAAGGCAAGAAACAACAATTGCTGGAGAGGATGTGGAGAAAGGGGATCCCTCCTACATTATTGATGGGAATGCAAGTTGGTACAGCCACTCTGGAAATCAGTGTGGAGGTCCCTTAAAAAGTTAAAAATTGAACTACCCTATGACCCAGCCATTGCACTACTGGGTATTTACCCCAAAGATTCAGACATAGTGAAGAGAAAGGTCATATGCACCCCAATGTTCATAGCAGCATTCTCCACAATAGCCAAATCGTGGAAGGAACAGAGATGCCCTTCAACAGATGACTGGATTAAGAAGTTGTGGTCCAGGGCGCCTGGGTAGCGCAGTCGTTAAAGCGTCTGCCTTCGGCTCAGGGCGTGATCCCGGCGTACCGGGATCGAGTCCCACATCGGGCTCCTCCGCTGTGAGCCTGCTTCTTCCTCTCCCACTTCCCCTGCTGTGTTCCCTCTCTCGCTGCCTGTCTCTCTGTCACATAAATAAATAAAATCTTTAAAAAAAAAAAAAAAGAAGTTGTGGTCCAGGGGCACCTGGGTGGCACAGCGGTTAAGCACCTGCCTTTGGCTCAGGGCATGATCCCGGCGTTATGGGATCGAGCCCCACATCGGGCTCCTCTGCTGGGAGCCTGCTCTTCCTCTCCCACTCCCCCTGCTTGTGTTCCCTCTCTCTCTGGCTGTCTCTATCTCTGTCAAATAAATAAATAAAATCTTTAAAAAAAAAAAGAAGTTGTGGTCCATATATACAATGGAATATTACTCAGCTATCAGAAAGTATAAGTTCTGAACATTTGCTGCAACGTGGATGGCACTGGAGGAGATAATGCTAAGTGAAATAAGTCACATCTATGGAACATAAGAACAAGGAAGATCGGTAGGGGAAGAAAGGGATAAAGAAAGGGGGAGTAATCAGAAGGTGGAATGAAGCATGAGAGACTATGGACTATGAGAAACAAACTGAGGGCCTCAGAGGGGAGGGGGGTGGGGGAATGGGATAGGCTGGTGATGGGTAGTAAGGAGGGCACGTATTGCATGGTGCACTGGGTGTTATATGCAACTAATGAATCATCGAACTTTACATAAAAAAAAAGAATTCCAATTTTGGTAGTAGCTATTTATGTCTTTATACTATGTAGTTAAGATATCCAGGCTGCAGAATCTTGGAATCCCTAGCCAGATGACATACTTCAGACTCTCAGAGACCCCAGCCCCCGTATCCGGAGGAATGAACTAAGTGTAGTCCTGAGGGGTATTTGGGGTGTCTAGCCACATAGGTACACTGCCTGCTACTAATATGGAAGTTGAAAGGCTTTGTATTGCATTGTGCACAATAGCCAAACTGTGGAAGGAGCCAAGATGCCCTTCAACAAACGAATGGAAAAATATGTGGTCCATATATACAATGGAATATTAGCCATTATGCAACATTTGCATCAACATGGATGGAGCTGGAGGAGATTATGCTAAGTGAAATAAGTCAAGCAGAGAAAGACAATTATCATATGGTTTCACTCATTTATGGAACTTAAGAAATAGCAGGGAGATCGGTAGAAGAAGGAATGGAAGAATGAAGGGGGGTGAACAGAGGGGGAATGAACCATGGAGACTATGGACTCTGGGAAACAAACTGAGGGTTTTGGGGGGGGGAATGGGCGAGCCCAGTGAAGGGTATTAAGGAGAACACGAATTGCATGGAACACTGGGTGTTATATGCAATGAATCATGGAGCACTACATCGAAAACTAATGACATATCCTAAGAGAAAGAAAGAAAGAAAGAAGAAAGAAAGAAAGAAAGAAAGAAAGAAAGAAAGAAAGAAAGAAAGAAAGAAGAAAGAAAAGGAAGGAAGAAAGGCTTTGTATTTCCTCTGGAGTTGATGTTCACCATGGGCTTATGGTCAATATCGGTAAACTTTTCTATAAAACGACAGATCCTAAATATTTCAGGATTTGAGGGCCACGTTTTCTCTGTCTTCACTATCCAATGCTTCTATTGTGGAACTCCATGGAAGCCACAGACAATATATAAACAGTCCTGGGTGAGCCAGGATGAGTTGGTCACCATAGCCAGGGGTGTGTGTGTCAGCCACCTTGGGAGCAGACCCTCTAGACCACATGATGCAGTCCCCTGAGACGTCCTAAGCCAGAACCACCCAGCTTAGCTGTCCTCAGATTCCTGATGGGCAGAAGCTATGATAGAATGTTAAGCTGCTAACTTTTAGAACAATTTGTTGCACAGCAACAGATATCAAATACAAACACATAAAGAAATAGCTTTCAGCTAACTCTTGAAAATGAGCTCTGATGGAGGCACATACTTATTAAATGAAAAGAGAATTAGGAAAACTCTACCAGATAAGTTCTACTCTCTGCTGTGGGAGGCTGAGCTGGATGAACAGGCTCTTCTGCTGCCCTCTGGTCCCTGGTTGAGTTCAGTCCCTGAGGAGGACAGGTAGGATATCAGCATAGGGTAGGGGAACAAAGGAAGGACAGGATTTATTCCTGTTGGGAGGTCACTTCCATCTGGTTGTTACCTCTACCAAAGGACACTGCTACTCTCAAGGTGATCTTTTTCTTCAGGACTTGCTCCTTGATTTCTGGTAATCTCCCCTCCTTCTCACTCTTTGGGCCCCAAGGTGAGGAGGACAAGTTTGCTGCTTATTATAGACTACTTCTGTTTTTCCCCTATACTTCACTCCCAGCTTTGAGGAGTTCTTTTGGAAATAAGCCCTCACTGAATGATCCAAATTTAAGTGAGCTGCCTATTTCTTGTTGGGACCCCACTGGCAAAGATCCAGAGAGGTGAGACACTGCAGAGCTCTATTAGCCTCAGCATCAGCAGTACCACATGTCAGGCAGCTCCCTTCTCTGATAGAGGTTGCAGGAGGCAGGTTTTGGGAATTGGTTGTTTTTCTACTGACAGGAGCCTAGAGTGAACGAGGAGTAGCTTTAGTGTTCACCAGCATCTGTTTCACCAACCCTATTTTGATAAGCAGTATTTTAGGCCATGGAAAGAGCCCCTAACAAGGGACCATACCCTGAAAGGTGGCATATGGCACAGCCAGATTCAGGTCTTTGGAAAGAGTGGCTCTTGGGGCCAGAGCCTGGGCATCCCCAGCCAGGTAGGATACTGAGAGTTGGTGAAGTTTGACCCCAGTACCAATAGGAATGGGCTTAGCTCAGTCCTGAGGGGTGTCACACCAGCACTCCTCCAGTTGCCTTTCCAGCTACAGCTAGGCAGAAAGCAAGGCAAGACTCACTTTTCCAGACAGCATCTTAGGAAGATAAGTGACAAACAAATGGCTACAACTGGGGTCAGGTAGGGGATAAAGGCAAATGGGCCCAGGGGTCTAGCCCTGCCACAGCATAGCCTTCAATCAACTATCCAAAAGTGAAGAAAGAGTAGATTTATGGGAAACCTTAGGGGGCTGCAACTGCTCTAGAGCCATTCTCCAGCTTCTGGACCAGACAGGTGGCCTGAAATGGTTATCCTGCTCTTGACACTCAAAAGTGAGAATCCATGGGGGGCTGGGAGATGGCTTATAGATGAAGGACAGACAAGGCCCTTCAGTTCCTCCAGCTCCAGAACAGCAGAACTACTATTCTAGATGATCATAAAGGGGAAAAATTATCCCAAAGAGCATTCTCCCCTCAGGAAAATACAGTGACTTTGCTAACTGAATTAATTACTGGTGTTTATCTAATTATCTAGCTCCTTAATGCATTTACTTTTCTGTAATCACTAGCTCTGCCCAAGGAGGATTCCCATGAGTCTCTGTCCTGCTGTCTCAGTTTGATATGGCTGCTTAGGGAAAGAAGGAGGTGGAGGTGCTAGAGGCAGCTGTGAGTCTAGTTCTAGCCCAGACTTTCAAGAATAGCTCAAGTTGCATATAGACCCAGACCACATGAATCCCACATCTAATAGGACTACCATGATCCCTTATGGGGTCCCACCTGCTTCTTTCTCAGGGACCCAGGCATTGTTATCTTTCCCTTCCCTTGTCTGGAGTCAACACAGAATTGGCAAGAAACAGGCTCATCTAAGAAAATGTCAGACATGGAAATGCTCCACTGAGACATCCATCAAGAAGGAACCTGATGCCCTGACTTTCTGGGGAAGTTTATGCCCAGTAATAGGAGTGTGGTTATAAAGGCCTAGTCATTTCTGTCCAATACTGATGGGCTCCAGTGGTTGCAGACCTTCCTGTAGGGTTCCTCCAGACTTTGTCAGAGTCTGAATCTCAATTCTTTCTCTGCCCCATCCTGCTTTCTCTCTCTTCCTTTCATAGTTGTTGATCCCTAATCAACACCTGGTAACTCAAGATCTGTTTCAGCATCTCCCTGCAACATGGAGAAACATGACGCAAAGAGGGTATAATCCCATCCTTAAAGGAGCTCCCCATGTGATGGAGATGGGATTCAGAGTAGAATCAAGAACAAAAACAACTGTTCAAATGCAAAAAAAAAAAAAAAGTCAATGAAATACAGAATTACTCAAAGGAGCCAGAGGGGCTAAGAACAAATGATATAGTAGTGAGAACAGACTCTGCTTTAAGCTTACTTCAATCCAACAGCTCTCCATCCTAGAGACTGCTCACTGCCCCCAGGCACATGGCTCAATCCCAGGACAAGGGGCATTCACCACCCCTGTGGGTTATCAGCCAGCCACTTTCACTAGAACCCCATTCCAACTCACTCAGGCATGTCCTCAGAAGCCTCCTCCTATCCTGGCAGATGCTGTCACTGAACTGCTTAATCACCTCACTTAGAGCTGCATCATTTAGCATCATTGTAGGGCTTTCTTTTACAGCACACAGTGGGGAGTGGCACCCAGGGCTGACATGCATGCATGCGTGCCACTGGAGACATGGTGACAAAGCGTACAGATTCTCACACACACGGTGTGTGTATGTGACAGGGATGGGATGTGAGGGTATGTATACTTTACTACAACTCCCTAGTCCCCGCACATGTCCTCAAACTGCCTAGGCTCCCTCGGATCATAGGGCACTGAGTTCACTTTAATTCTACACTTTAAGGGAAGGGATAGAGCAATTGAAAGCAAAGGAGTAGAATTAAGTGTAAGTTTATTGGTTATTTATTGGTTATTCTGTTTACCTCTCTGGAGCTATTCTCTGTCTTGCTGTGTACACAGGAGGCTGATCTATGTGGATTGCAGCACCCATCCCCCTTGCTGTCATGGGTTGATTTCTTTAGGAGACACTAAAATGGAATTTTTTTTTTTTAAGATTTTATTTATTTATTCGACAGAGAGAGAGACAGCCAGCGAGAGAGGGAACACAAACAAGGGGAGTGGGAGAGGAAGAAGCAGGCTCATAGAGGAAGAGCCTGACGTGGGGCTCGATCCCAGAACTCCGGGATCACGCCCTGAGCCGAAGGCAGACGCTTAACCGCTGTGCCACCCAGGCGCCCCTAAAATGGAATTTGTGATGCAAAATATTTACTAGGTATCAACACCTATGAGAGGGAGAGGACGAAGCAAGATTAAGCAGAAAGAAACCAAACTGAAACACAGGCTCAACAGACTTTGACCAGCCTGGCTGGAATTTCTGAAGCCTTGTCCATTTTAGTGTCCTTTGAGTGGATGGCATAACTGGGCCTTTATAACCCACCTTGCTCAGTCACTGGATGTGGGCTGTCCAGTCAGGCATAACTTTAACTGGGTTTCTGCAGCTGGGCAATGAGCAGGTCCTTGGAATGAATTACAGATGTGCCATCCACGCTTGCCTTCTGACTTGAATACTCAGCTAATGGAAGGACCCACAGGAGTTCAGAGGGTGAGAAGAATGAAAGGATAGAGTGTTTATTCCCCCATTCTTACTTCCTTACAGACCATGTTTAGCAGTGGCTTTGTTGCTTTACCAAAAGCCACGACTCCTGTGTGATTTCTCCCATGACTACAGCTTGCACTAAGTTCCAGTTATAACTTCCTCCCCATATCCTTCCAGGTCCTGGCAACAGTAACAGCTCAATCTGTTGATGGTTTCTTGCTGATTTACTCTTCTGTTATTTCTCTTGACTTTCTTCTACCTCCTTAAATTGTCCCTTTATTAATTACTCTTTAGTTAAATCCATGAAATGTACAATATCCTTCTGCTAGGGATCTGATTGGACCAGTAATCAAGGGATTTTCTCCTCCATGGTAGTTTCCCTTGTCCCAAATTCCTGTGCAATTACACAGGAGCTTAGGAAAAACCTACTCAAAATCTATAATGACATATTTAAGGTAGAGTAGCATGCAGTTTTTGTTTTGATTTTAATCTTCATACCCTATAAGTTGCTATTTATTGAGGAATAAATGCAATATATACTTTGGATCATCCCCAGAAACAGACCCTGACATGAGGATATGTACACGTGATTTATTAAAGAAAAGTTCCAAGGAGAATAGCAAAGTAGTTTGGGAAGCAGGACAAGGAAAGGGAAGAAATCAAAGCAAGTATAGGGTTCAGACAAAGTCCCACAGAAGATCGGCTACAGCCTGGTTCTACAAGGAAACTCTAGGGTAAAAGCTAGGTCTCCAAATTTTATGGGTACAAAGATAGGAATACCCAGCTTCCTTTGCCTCAGGTAGGGATGGTCATAAGCTAAGGACTGCTTCAGGGAGACAAACTCCCAGGTTCCTCTGACTCCCTGTACCTGCAGGTGAGATGGTTCCAAATTTGAGGGCAATCCTCCAAACAAGAGGTAAAGATGCAGGCTATTGGAGGCAAAAGTTCAAAGCTGGGATGTACAGAAATGGTAAAAAGAAATTGGGAGTACCACACTAAATAAACAATATGTGGGCCAAAGTCCCTTTGTAAGGACCCCAGAACCCACTTAAGAAGCTGCGGTAACCAAGGTAAGAACAAAAAGCTGCACTTGCAACAGGGGAAAACTGGCATTTTGCTACCCTTGCCCCACCTGATCAACAGTTGAGAAAAATTGCCCAATTCCAGGTTCTTGGGAAAGAAGGAAAAGAATCAAACTTACAATATGCTGATTCGTCCTTCTGCCTCATTCACCCTGGCCGTCAGAGCATCTGGTTTTGATTCATAGCATTTGATTCATAACATTTTTATTTTCTGCCAGACTCACTCTCATTTTTGCCCTTAGAGATTCTATAGTGTCATTAATATTTTCATTAACAGTGTTTTCAAGCCTACACATCATCTTGACCATTGTTATTCTGAACTCCATTTCTGACAATTTGGTTATATCCATATCCATCTGTTCTGCGGCAGAGGCCACAGACTCATTATCTTTTCTTTGCTGGGGTATTTCTCCTTCTTGTCATTCTGATGAGGAGAGGTTGCAGGGTTGCCCAGAGCCCAAATTATTGACCAGGACCCAGGCAGTGTGCACTTGTTTTATTTGAACCTTAGGGATGTGGGCTTCTTGATTTTTCAGCCTGCCTTCTGGGGGAGGGGCCTGCCACGCCAGTACTCAGGCAACCATGTTTGGGTAGAGTCTCCCTGTCCCCTACGAGTGGGGATGGGGATGGGCACACTGTGAGCCGGTATTTCCAGGCTTTTGTTCTTTGGTGGCTTTCCCTGGTGGTTTGCTCTGCCTCTTCTAAGAGTCAGAGCAGCAGTAGCTGAATCCCAGCCTCTGTCTCAGAACAGAGGGATCGCAGACTGCTCTCCACTGGGGTCTTCTGGAGATTTAAACCCTATTTCTGTTGGTGCTGCTCAACCCTGCAGCATCCCTGGATGTGCGCCCCACACCCGGCGTCCCAGCCCTCACTTCCAGGCCTGGCACAACTCTGTCTTTTGTGTTTCTAACACCGCCAGCCACCAGCCACCCCTGCGCACTCTGGAGCTCCATTTCAGTGTGGTTTGCACACTCCGGAGCTCCGGTTTTCAGTCTGGTTGCGCGCGTTCCCGGGCTCATGGTCTCAGTCTGCTCTCTCACGGGTGCCGGTCTGCGAGTCAGCCCGCTCCCCAGTGCAGGTAGCTACTGCTTCCCGGCGCCCAAATGTGGCAGCTCCCTCTCCCTTCTTTTTATCTGCCAGGACCTGTGAGTGGATTCACGGCTCCCCACTTCATACCCCAATACTCATTGCTGGAGATGTTCATTTGTAGAGATCTAAATGTATCTTCCTGTGCTCACATTGATTCTGTGGGTGTTCAGGATGGTCTGGTACCTATCCAGCTCGACTCAGGGGGCCAGCTGACAGCAAACCTATGCCATGTCATGTCATAGTGCAATTCACAAATATTAGATCCAAGGATACAGTATTGAAAGCGGCCAGGGCAAAGAAATTTCTCATGTACCAAGGCAAAGGTATCAGAGTTACGTCAGACCTGTCTACACAGACCTGGAATGAGAGAAAGGGTTGAGGGGGGCATTTATAAAGCTCTTTCAGAGAAAAACATCCAGCCATGGATCCTCTATCCAGTAAGGCTGTCATTCAGAATTGATGGAGAGATAAAGACCTTCCAGAATCGCCAGTCACTGACCAACTTCGTAACCATGAAACCAGCCCTACAGGAGATATTAAGGGGGGTTCTATGAAAGCAAAAAGGCCCCAAGAGTGATACAGAACAGAACGTCACATTCAATAGAAACAAAGACTTTACTGGCAACATGGCATCATTAAAATCATATCTCTCAATAATCAGTCTTAATGTAAATGGCATAAATGCTCCCATAAATGACACAGGTTTGCAGATTGGATAATAAGACATGACACATCCATTTGCTGTCTACAAGAGAATCATTTTGAACCTAAAGATACATCCAGAATGAAAGTAAGGGCATGGAATACCATCTTTCATGCCAATGGACCTCAAAAGAAAGCTGGGGTAGCAATTCTCATATCAGACAGATTAGATTTTGAACTAAAGACTATAGTTAGAGATACAGAAGGACACTATATTATTCTTAAAGGATGTATCCAACAAGTGGATATGACAATTATAAGTATATATGCCCCCAACAGGGGAGCAGCAAGATGTACAACCCAACTCTTAACCAGAAAAAAGAGACATAGAGATAATAATACGCTCATAGTAGGGGACCTCAACACTCCACTATCAGCAATAGACAGATCACCTAAACATAAAACCAACAACAACAAAAAAAGAGCTTTGAATGACATACTGGACCAGATGGACCTCATAGATATGTATAGAACACTACACCCCAGAACAACATTATACTCATGCTTTTCGAATGCACATGGAATGTTCTCCAGAATAGATCATATGATGGGCCACAAAACAGGTCTCAACTGGTACCAAAAGACTGAGATTATTCCCTGCATATTCTGAGACCACAATGCTTTGAAATTGGAACTCAAACACAAGGAAAAATTTGGAGGAAACTCAAACACTTTGGAAACTAAGAACCATCCTGCTTAAGAATGATCAGATAAACCAGGAAATCAAAAATCAATTTAAACAATTCATGGAGACCAACGAGAATGAAAACAGAATGGTCCAAAACCTATGGAACTGCAAAGGCAGTCCTAAGGGGAAACTACATAGCCATCCAAGCCTCACTGAAAAGAAGAGAAAAATCTAAAATAAATTTTTATATTCTCACTTCAAGAAGCTGGAACAGCAACAGAAGAACAGGCCTAACCAAAGCACAAGAAAGCAGTTGGTCAAGATTAGAGAAGAGATCAATGAACTAGAAACCAGGAGCATAGTAGAGCAGATCAACAGAACTAGAATCTGGTTCTTTGAAAGAATAAATAAGATCGATAAGCCACTGGAAAGACTTATTCAAAAGAATAAAAAAGGACCCAAATTAAAAAAAATATGAATGAAAGGGGAGAGATCACAACCAACACCAATGAAATAGGATCATTAGAAACTTTTATCAACACCTTTATGCCAATAAATTAAACAACCTGGAATAAATGGATCCCTTCCTGGAAACCTATAAACTGCCAAGACTGAAACAGGAATAAATTAATTTTTTAAACAGACCAATTAATTGTGAAGAGATTGAAGCAGTGATCAAAAACCTCAAAAAAACCAAGAATCCAGGGCCTGATGGATTCCCCGGGGAATTCTACCAAACATTCAAAGAAGAAAAATAATACCTATTCTCCTAAAGCTGTTTCAAAAAATAGAAACGGAAGGAAAACTACCAAGCTCATTCTATGAGACCAGTATTACCTTGATCGCTAAACCAGGAAAAGACCCCACCAAAAGGGAGAATTACAGACCAATATCCCTGATTAATATGGATGCCAAAATTCTCAACAAGAACCTGGCTAATAGGATCCAACAGTACATTAAAAGGATTATCCATCATGACCAAAAGAGACTCATCCCTGGAATACAAGGGTGGTTCAACATTCACAAATCTATCAGTGTCTTAGATTTTATCCAGAAAGAAAAATTCAAAAATCATATGATTCTCTCAATATATTCAGAAAAAGTATTTGACAAAATACAGCATCTTTTCCTGATTAAAACCCTTCAGAGTGTAGGGATAGAGGGTACATTCCTCAATCTCATAAAAACCATCTATGAAAAGCCTACAGCAAATATCATTCTCAATGGGGAAAAGCTGGAAGCCTTTCCCTTAAGATCAGGAACACGACAAGGATGCCCACTCTCGCCACTATTATTCAACATAGTACTAGAAGTCCTTGCAACAGCAATCAGACAACAAAAAGGGATAAAGGGTATCCAAATCAGCAAAGAAGAAGTCAAACTGTCTGTCTTCGCAGATGACATGATACTCCATATAGAAAACCCAAAAGACTCCACCCCCAAATTACAATAAGTTATAGAGCAATTCAGTAATGTGGCGGGATACAAAATCAATGCTCAGAAATAAGTTGCATTCCTATACAAGAATAATGAGACTGAAGAAAGAGAAATTAGGGAATCCATCCCATTCACAATAGCACCAAAAACCATATGTTACTTTGGAATTAACTTAACCTGAGACATAAAGGATCTATATTCTAGAAAGTATAAATCAGTCTTGAAAGACATTGTGGAAGTCAAAAAAAGATGGAAAAATATTCCATGCTCATGGATCGGAAGAATTAACATAGTTAAAATGTCCATGCTACCCAGAGCAATCTACACTTTCAATGCTATCCTGATCAAAATACCGATGACATTTTTCAAAGAACTGGAACAAATAGTCCTTAAATTTGTATGGAACCAGAAAAGGCCCCGAATCTCCAAGGGACTGTTGAGAAGGAAAAACAAAGCGGGGGCATCACAATGCCGGATTTCGAGCTGTACTACAAAGCTGTGATCACAAAGGCAGCATGGTACTGGCACAAAAACAGACACATAGACCAATGGAACAGAATAGAGAACCCAGAAATGGACCCTCAGCTCTTTGGGCAACTAATCTTTGACAAAGCAGGAAAAAACATCCGGTGGAAAAAAGACAGTCTCTTCAATAAATGGTGCTGGGAAAATTGCACAGCTACATGCAAAAGAATGAAACTTGACCACTCTCTTACATCATACACAAAGTAAACTCCAAATGGATGAAAGACCTCAATGTGAGACAGGAATCCATCAAAATCCTAGAGGAGAACATAGGCAGCAACCTCTACGACTTTGGCCAAAGCAACCTTTTTCATGACACATCTCCAAAGGCAAGAGAAACAAAAGAAAAAATAAACTTGTGGGACTTCATCAAGATAAAAACCTTCTGCACAGCCAAGGACACAGTCAAAAAAACTAAGAGGCAGCCCACAGAATTGGAGAAGATATTTGCAAATGACACTACAGATAAAAGACTGGTATCCACGATCTACAAAGAACTTCTCAAAGTCAATACATGAGAAAAAAATAAAGGAATCATAAAATGGGCAGAAGATATGAACAAACACTTTTCCAATGAAGACATACAAATGGCTAAAAGACACATGAAAAAATGTTCAAAATCATTAGCCATCAGGGAAATTCAAATCAAAACCACACTAAGATACCACGTTACACCAGTTTGAATGGCAAAAATTGACAAGGCAAGAAACAACAATTGTTGGAGAGGATGTGGAGAAAGGGGATCCCTCCTACAATGTTGGTGGGAATGCAAGTTGGTACAGCCACTCTGGAAATCAGTGTGGAGGTCCCTTAAAATTTAAAAATTGAGCTACCCTATGACCCAGCCGTTGCATTACTGGGTATTTACCCCAAAGATACAGACGTAGTAAAGTGAAGGGCCATATGCACCCCAATGTTCATAGCAGCATTGTCCACAATAGCCAAATCGTGTAAAGAACCGAGATGCCCTTCATCAAATGAATGGATTAAGAAGTTGTGGTCCATATATACAATGGAATATTACTCAGCTATCAGAAAGAACAAGTTCTCAACATTTGCTGCAACATGGACTGCACTGGAGGAGATAATGCTAAGTGAAATAAGTCAAGCAGAGAAAGACAATTATCATATGATTTCTCTCATCTATGGAACCTAAGAACCAGGAAGATCAGTAGGGGAAGAAAGGGATAAAGAAAGGGGGGTAATCAGAAGTGGGAATGAAGCATGAGAGACTATGGACTCTGAGAAACAAACTGAGGGCTTCAGAGGGGAGGGGGTTGTGGGAATGGGATAGGCTGGTGATGGGTAGTAAGGAGGGCATATATTGCATGGTGCAATAGGTGTTACGTGCAACTAATGAATCATCGAACTTTACATCAGAAACCAGGGATGTACTGTATGGTGACTAACATAATATAATAAAAAAAATTTAAAAGAAAAAAGAACCTTGTATCAAATCCATCTTTCAGCCCACATCACCTGCCTTGAAGATGGAAGCATTTGCAAAGGTATGTGAGAAAACATAAGTAAAGTGGTGCCGTATACTGCACTCTAAGAAAGAACACTCTAGAAAGCAGCTTGCATCTCACACCCTCTTTCCTGATCATGGAAGCATTTCAAAAGTGTGTATAAAAGCCTAAACGTAGTGCCCTGTGCTTACGCTGTGTAAGAAAACTGTATAGAAACTATCCCTCAGCTCCTATCACCTGTCATGAAGAGGGAAGCATTTACAAAAGGGGGTGTTAGAGGGTGAAGGAAGTGCCGTCTACTTAATTCCGAGAACCAAGTCTGTGTAGACAAAATACAATATCGAACCCACATGAGTTGGGAGATGCTGTCTTTCTATTTTTCTGACTCTGTGTGTTAAATATATGGCTCTTTCCATGTGCTTTCATACACACAATTGAGAATCCTTCCATCTTCATGACAGAAGATATAGGAGGAGGAAGAGTTCTATATGATGTTCCTACTGAGAGTTACATGTACGGCACTTCACTTAAGGTTCAACACACAGACAGGGGAAACACGTGTATCTTTAGGAGTCACAGTTTTAGTTAGGTATTGCATTCTATCTACACCACCTTGGTTCTCAGCATTAATTAGATAGAACTCTCCGCATGCTTTCGCCAACACTTGCGCAAATGCCTCCATCTTCATGACAGAGGGTGTGAGTTGGAAGTGGGTTTTGATACGGTTTTCTTACTTAACGTTTTCTATATGGCACATCACCTATGGCTTTCGTCCACACTTTTGGAAAATTCATCCATCCTCATGAAAGAAGATGTGATTTGGAAGGGTGCTTTTAGAAAGTGTTCTTACCTAGTGCTAATCTATGAAGCCACTTTCATTATCGATAACACAGAAATTTGAAAAAGCTTGTATCTTCATGAATCAGGATGTCCGAAGTTCCTTCCCTATCTGCAGACGTTCTTCTCAGAATTAAGTTGATGGCACTTTTCTTTAAGCGTTCACTCACACTCTTCACAATGCTTACACCTTCATGACCCAAGATGCCCCTCGAAAGATGTTTTTGGTACAGGGTTTCCTTAGACTCAAGAATACGGCACTTCCTTTTTCTCTCAGGCACCCTTTTTGAGAAAGCTTCCATCTTTACGACGGAGGACATGAGTTGAAAGATGCTGTATATCTAGTGTTCTGACTGCGTATTAACTATTTGGCGCTTTCTTTAAGGTTCAACACACACATGCACATGCACACACACACACAGGCACACACAGGAAACACTTGTTACATCGAGCATCAGGACGTTAGGTCGATGTCGCGTTCGGTCTTCACAGATTTGTTTCCCAGAATTAAGTAGATGGCACTTTCTTTACGCGCTTGCACACACTCTTGCCAAGTCTTCCATCTTCACGACAGAAGTTGTGAGCTGAGACATGGTGTCTATACAATGTTCTTCTATAGAGTTTAGCAAAGTGCTTTATGTTTATGTTCTCATACACACTTTTGCACATGCCTCCATTTTCATGACAGAATGTGCGATGCAAGATGCTTTCTCTATGGTGTTCTTTCTTAGACTTCACTATATGGCACTTACCTTGTGTTTTCTTAGACACCTGTGTAAACGATTTCATCTTCACAACCGAAGACGTGAGTTGAAAGATCACTTTGATATAGTGTTCTTTCTTAAAGATTGGTTAATGGCCCTTTCTTTATGCTTTTGTTCCCACTCTGAAACATGCTTCCATCATCATGACAGATGATGGGAGTTGGAAGACCCTTTCCAAACCCTCTTCTTACTGAGAGTTATGTCTATGGCAGTTTCCTTAAGGTTCAACACACATATTGGGAAACCCTCGTCTCTTCACTGATCAATGTTACCGTCTCTCTGCAAAAACGTGGTTCACTGAATTGACAGATAGCACTTTCTTTTCCTTTTCACACAAACTTTTCAAAAGGCTTTCCTCCTCATGACAGATGTGAGTTGAGAGATGCTTTCTGTGTAGTGTTCTTATGTAGTTAAATGAAGGGCATTATCTTTAGGCTTGCAGACACAGTTTTGCACAATGTTCCCACTTCATGACACCAGATGTGAGGTGCAAGATGCTTTTATATAGAGTGTTCTCTCCTAGCGTGAAGTAGGTGACACTTTCCTTATGCATTTGTAGACACTTTTGAAAAACTTGCCATCTTACTAACAGAAGATGTGACTTGGAAGATAGTGTCCATTCCGTGTTCTGACTGAGATTTGTGTATATTGCCCTTTCCTTAAGTTTCCACACATGTATTGGAAACCGCGTGTATATTCATGGGTCACGATGTTAGTTCGATGTTGCCTTCTATCATCACAGACTTGGTTCACACAACTACGTAGATAGAACCTCTCCTTATGCTTTCACTCACACTTCTGCAAGTACTTCCATCTTCATTACAGAAGATGTGAGTTGGAAGATCTTTTCCAAGGGTGTTCTTACCTGAGCATACAGCATGTTCCTTAGGTTTTCATACAGTTTTGGAACATACATCCATCTTCATGAAGGTAGTTGTGATTTGGAAGGTTGTCTCTAGATGGTGCTCTTTCTTAGTGTTAAGCATATGGCACTTCTCTTACGGTTCAACAGAGATATTTGAAAATCTCTCTTCATGCATCAGGATGTTTGAAGTTGCATTCTCTATACAGAGGCTTGGTGCTCAGAGTTTCGTAAATGGCATTTCTTTACACGTTCCCTCACCCTTGAGCAAATGCTTCCAGCTTCATGAGAGAAGATGCGAGTTTCAGAGGGTTTTCTACGGAGTTCTTTCGTAAAGTTAAGCATAGGATAATTCCCTTATGCTGAGAAACACACTTCTGAGAATGGTTCCAACTTCATGAAAGAAAACGTGCCTTGAAGGATGGATTCTGTAAGGTCCTTTCCTGAAGCTAAGTCTCTGCCACTTTCCTTATGCTTTCAGCACAATGTTGCAAAAGTTTCTGTCTTCGTGACAGAAGTTGTGTGTTGTAAGATGCTATCTACTCAGTGCTCTCACCTACTATTAAGTTTATGGCACTTTCCTTAAGTTTCAACACACAGGGAAGAAAACCCTGGTTGGTTCATTCATCAGGAGGTGGGATCGAGATTGTATTCTATCTACAAGATTTGGTTCTCAGAATTAAGTAGATGGCACTTTCTTTACGTGCTCACACACACTCTTGCCAAGGCTTCCATCTTCTCAACAGAAGTTGTGAGTTGAGACATGGTGTCTGTGCAGTGTTCTTCTATAGAGTGAAGCAACGCACTTTATGCTTCTGTTTTTGCACACACTTTTACACATGCTTCCGTTTTCATGACACAAGACTGTGAGATGCAAGATGCTTTCTCTACGGTGTTCTTTCTTAGACTTCAGTATATGGCGCTTTCCTTATGTTTTCTTAGACACCTGTGCAAACGGTTTCATCTTCATGACTGAAGACGTGAGTTGAAAGATGGCTTCAATACAATGTTCTTTCTTAAAGATTGGTTAGTGGCCCTTTCCTTACGCTTTCATTCCACTCTGAAACATGCTTCCATCATCATGACAGATGATGGGATTTGGAAGACCCTTTCCATACCCTCTTCTTTCTGAGAGTTACGTCTATGGCAGTTTCCTCAAATTTCAACAAACGTATTGGGAGACCCCGGTGTCTTTACTGATCAATGTTGCCGTCTCTCTACACAAACTTGATTCACTGTATTGACTGATGGCACTTTCTTTTCATTTTCACACAACCTTTTCGAACAGCTTTCCTCCTTTTTCTTTTTTTTTTGGAAATTTTGTTTGGAAATTTTAATATGCCTTTCTCAATATCTGATAGGAAAAGCAGACAAAACATTGTTAATAAATGTGACTTAATTGACGTCTATGGAACATTCCATAATAAGTGCAGAATACTTCATTTTCCAGTGGTCATAGACTATTTACCCAAACAAATGATATATTGGGCCATGAATCATCTGTACATTTTAAAATCCTTAAAGTAACTAGATTCTATTTTTAGGCCACCAAGGAATAGAGCCTTAGTCCTCATGAAAAGAAGACCAGGAAATCCCTCCATGTTTAAAAATTCAATGTAACTTTGCTGCATATCCTAAGGGTCAGAGAGGGAATCGCAATGGACATTTTCCACCTTTTCTACATCAGGGCTCACACACAATGGCCCTTTGTCTCTGAAGAGCACTGACTATCCTAACATAGACAGGACTTAAGCCTCCTATCAGAGTTCTGCATGTCCCAGGCACACCTGGCAGCCTTGGCCTGTGCCCACACACACCTCCCTCCAGCTTTCCTTTCTGGTGGCATTGTGTTAAGGTAGTCAACATAGCCATATGGAGATGAGAAGCTCCCCACTCCTAGTGATGATGTTGCTATTGTCCCCACCAGGCTAATAACATGATTTCTGAGAGAATTACAACAAAATAGCAGTTTCTTGACCTTCATGAAAGTGTGAAAATCATCTTGTGAGTCATCTTTTCGAAACACGGTTTCACCATGTGTTCTTTTCTCTGGAAAAGATATAGACCCAATGGTAATTATGGCTCCTGAGCACCTGCTCTTGGGAGAATCCATACTGGCTCTGAGTAGCATTCTCCCTCGTAAACTTCTCAACTGGGGTGTAGATAGAATGAGTCCCATTTTTAGATGGATAGACAAAGGCTCAGAAATGATATGAATTACAGAGGATTTTAGTGTCAGAAACCTAAGTGGGATCTCCAAACTGACTCCAAATCCCTTGTTCTTCCATACAAGGTACCATTTCGCTCTACCCCTGGTCTTCTCAATCTGGAAACCTAGGAAGTATTAGGATTTTCTTGTTGTGTGGCCAAATGGAATGAATTCGGCTGCCTTTTCACCTCTGCCCATCATGATCATGAAGATAATTCTCTCAGTGGAGGACCTTTGAGTCGGAGACTTAAAGATCCCTAGGAATAGAGATACTATACTATTTTTCTGATATTAAAGTGACTGAAAGAACTCTCTTTTTAATTGATGGAGGCTCTGATCTGTTCAGAGTGTGCTGTAAGATCAGAAATAGTATTTAAAAACACTCAGCCTCTTCTACAGAATGAGACAATGCTTCTAAAGATTTCCTAAATATTCCCTTACCTGTGATTATTTATTCCCAACCATCGTAGTGTTTCTATGTTACGATTATGATTTCATTAAGGCCAACGTTGCGGAGAAAGAACTTAGTGTATCCAGGGGCACTTTCGTGTTGTGACAGTGAGCTATTCTGTTGTATTCTGTAGTCCAAGGGAATGGTGCCAGACATCTCTAAGATGTCCAAAATTCTTTTTTTAAAAAGATTTTATTTATTTATTCAACAGAGATAGATACAGCCAGCGAGAGAGGGAACACAAGTAGGGAGAGTGGGAGAGGAAGAAGCAGGCTCCCAGCGGAGGAGCCTGATGTGGGGCTCGATCCCATAATGCCGGGATCACGCCCTGAGCCAAAGGCAGACGCTTAACTGCTTTGCCACCCAGGTGCCCCTCTAAGATGTCTAAAATTCTGATTGTAAATTATTTCTATGCTTCAGAGATTTGGGCAGGACAAGGGGAGGAGTCCAGAGACCGTGAACGCCTCTGTTACCTGTGTTGACCATGGAGCAGGTAAGCTTCTGTGGGGGTCCTTTTGATTTCTCTGTACTATGTGAAAGGTGCTTTCATCTCAAGTTCCTCCATTTGGTAGTGATCATAAGGATAAGAGTAATTTTTATCTCATCCCATCCATAGGCCCTGATCTTGGCCTCCCAAGGAAGCTCTACTTTAACATTTTATCCAGCTCAAAATGACCGGGCAAACCCTCAAAGCATGGGCCCTATTTCTGCCCCCAGCACATATTGTCCATCTGCTTCAAAAAGAAAAAGAGAACCAAAAAAATGCGTTTGCCAACATCAAGGTGAGAACACAAAAGAACCTCTCTGTCTCCTGTAAGATTAAAGTCATACTGACTTGTACATATTGAAAACATAAGAAAAAGTCTGTCAGTTTCCGGAATCTTCTTCCTCATCGTGATGTGTAACTGTACGTAACACAAAACAGAACAAATATATAACCCTGCCCTAAATGTTCCTTCCCTGGAGCACTCCCTTCTTTGTGAAGATTGTGTCTCCCAGGCAGCTGTCCTGACTTGGGTTTGAATAAAACTCCCTTTCTTTCTCTCTAAAATGTTTTAAAAGTTTCCTTCATTTAGTGTCGACAATAACACTATGTTTTTTTTTCAATTGAAAAATAAATGTTACTGGTTCACAACCGCGACAGCACAGAAGGCCGGCTGTTCCTCCTGGCCCCTTCCCTGCAGAACCAAGCATGTGTATATAGATTCCAGCACAAATGGGCTCATCCTAGAAGGATGCTTTGAAGGTCTGAGAAGCACTATCCACTCCATGGGTGAGACAAGAAGGCAAAGCTATTCCTGCACGGAGCATTCCTTTTGGGGCTTAAAATTACCTTGGACATGCATGAAAGCATTGTGTTTCCTAAAGCCCAAGGCTGGAACAGTCTGAGAGCAGCTGACCTTGCCAGGAACCAGGCACACCCCTGCAGGGAGGGTTGGTGCAGAAGGGAAGGGGCAGGGCTCTGAGGGTGGTCTGCAGCTAGAGGGGTCCACAGAAGGGGCCGTGTGTGTGTGTGTTTGGGGCCCTGCCCATGATCTCAGTCACGCCTGCGCAGGGCATTGAGCCAAGGAGGCGCCTCCTGGACCCCCTGTGCTCCCAGAGTTGTGAGTCATGGGGGCGGTTGCCTGGTAATCAAGGGGCTGGAAGCACCACACTCCCCAACCAATCACCCCATGGGGGTGGAGCTACATCTCTGTGGGCAGACCCAGAGCAGCCCGAGGATGCAGACCAGGAGCCAAGGAAGGGGAGCTCTGAGAGAGTCGACCTGTGGAGTTCCTGGCTGAGTGAGTGCGTGCTGTGTGCCCACGGAGGGGGCGTCTGGGAGTAGGGGCACCCTGGGTGAGAGGCAGGGTTCTGGAAGGGCATGTGGAGAGAGTTCATCGTGAAGACTCAGTTGGGTTTTCTTTTTCCCTTAAAAGTCTCTTTTGCCCAGTCTCCATCAACTGGCCATACGCCCCAGACCCAGGAACTCCAGGGCACCCGCTCAGCAGAGCTTTTGTAGGATGGGTTGCAGACATTCCAGGGTTTCCCATGTTCCCCAGCAAGAGCGAGAGTAAGGACCACACGGTCCCCAACTTCAGTGGGGTGCCCCCTGTCCCCTGATACAGTGCAGGTGATGGACCTTGAGCAGTTCCCCGAGTTCAGCAGAGTCAGTGAGACCTCTTGCCACAGGACGCCAGCATTCAGAGAAAGCTGCAGGTCCGTTTGGGGAAATGGCATCTCCACGTCAGGACTGGAGGTAAAACCTCTCATTAACCCACCATCTCCTGGGCTTTGCTCTTTGCTCTAGTTGAGCCATGAAGTAAAACTGAAGTAGTACTTGTCAGCGTTCTGGATTTGCTGAAAGAGGTACTTAGTTTCTGAGCAGGGAGAACGTTGCAGGGCATCCCATTTTCCCTGTTCCTTTATTGCTTATGAATGGATTTTGAACAGCTGTTTCCTAGAAACACTCTTTTATTAGAAAGGGAAGGTGAGATTTACTCTTTGTGTATTTTTAAGATATACTTTATTCCTCATCTCACAGTGTTTATTCTGTTGGGCCTAAGATGTGGTTGAGAAGCCACCATTTAGAGTTAGGTGGCTTTTTTGTCGTCAGATACAGATTTGGATGATGCCTTGTCCTATATCAAAGGTGATGTTTCATCACTGATTAGTCTTTTCATCCCAAGAATTACAATGAGGGTCGAGGGAAAATTCAAAATTATTCAAAGCAGCCTTTTCCTGTTTAAAAGTTAAGCTTGACTATCTAGCTTTACTAGATGTATCAACTCAATATTTTGAGGTGCCATATTCTCTCTGTCATTTCTTTGGTGGTGCAGTCAGAAGGAGAGTCTTTGGGAATTCCTTTGGATAGAGTCATGCTGGTGGCTTCAAGGGGCCTGGTGACGGGAGCCCTGGGCTGAGTTCTGGAACTACTTGCTTGACGCTGGGTGAGTCAGGTTATCCCACAGAGTTTCTGTTTCCTCCTTATGAGATTGCTGGAAGGTGAAATAAGTCAAGCAGAGAAAGGCAATTTTGATACGGATTCACTCATTTATGGAACAGGAGAAATAGCAGGGAGATCAGTAGGAGAAGGAAGGGAAGAATGAAGGGTGGGGTAAAGAGAAGGGGGAATGAACCACGACAGACTATGGACTTTGGGAAAAAAACTGAGGGCCTCAGAGGGGAGGGGTGGGGGATTGGGATAGGCCGGTGATGGGTATTAAGGAGGGCACATATTGCATGGAGCCCTGGGTGTTGTACGCAAACAATGAATCATGGAACACTATATCAAAAACTAAGTATGTAGTGCATGGTGACTAACATAACATAATAAAAATTTTTTTAAAAAAGAAAAAGAAAGGAATTGATGGAAGGTCATATCTGTGGAAAGTCTTTTTACACAGAAACTGTTCTGCCTATTGAAGAGCAACTAAAAACGAGGTGATTTGGGCTCTATTATTCTGTAAATAATAATTTTAAAACTCCCTGTCCTAGGGATATGGTATTTTATTGCATAAGGAGGCCTGAGAAGGCTGCAATGAAAGATTGAGATCTCAGAACACGTTCATGTTCCATGCATACATCACTTAACAGTTTGCACAGGTAGGAAGGTAAGTGGAGATAAATATGAAAGAAAGGGAAAGAAGGTGTGAACCATTCATTAGGTAGCCTTCTCCCTTTCTCAGGAAAGCCTTGGGCCAGTGTAATTTTGGAAGAAGAGGGGGAATCCTGGAGCTTTGCGGCAGACAGGGGAGTTCCAGGTCTGGGTAGAGGTGACAGGTCCCAGAGGAGAGCTGAGTGCATTCTGCAGCAGGGTGTGGGCAGGGCGGGGTCCCGGGTTGGCTGTGGGTCTCCCGTGTGACCATTGTGACAGGTGAGGGCTGCGAGTTGGTTCCTGGCTGAGGACAGGTGAGGCACAGGTGGAGAGCTGGCCGAGCCCCTTCTTCAGGGCCACCAGCCTCAGCCAGCACACACAGCCTCATTGTTTGTCCCTGTCACTCCAATTCAGACTGTCAGAGTTGCCAGGCCGAGATGTTTGGTGGTGCTTCTTTCCTTGCATGTGTGTGAAGTTTCAAACCTGAGGTGATGGACATTATGGGTCCCCAGAAAATCTGTTACTCTTTTATTTCCTGCCCTTATTTCGATCAGTGAAGTGAATCGGACCTGCTAGTAGAAGGGGCTATCTGTGCGTTTTTATTTCCGGGTTTAATTAAACAATGGGAAAACAGTCTTGTGAAATATTAAAAGAATCCTTTGTGGGTGTTCATGTTTCCCCCTCTCCTGGCGTGGGGGTGCTTACCTGGAGGCCCATCTGGGGCTCCGGAAGCTTGCCCCGGTGAGTCACTTGCAACTTGAGCTGGGGAATTGATGAAGAAAAGAGAATGAATGCTGGAGGTTGCCCGTATCGTTTGGACTCAGACAACTCCATGTAACATCGGAACTCTTCACCCGTGAGGCATGTTGGGATCCCTGAGGGTGTTGGCTTTGCTTCATGGGCTGAGGCTGTGTCTTCATCCTTATCTGGACCAGAGCCATGTTGTCTGGTAAGGGAGATCCAAATCCTTAGGTAACCATATCATCTACTATTATTTTAACAAAGCAAGAGAGACATTGACTTTGAGATAAAATTACCGAAAGGAACAACACAAGGTCAAATATACATGTGATGATTGAACTTGTGGTATCTGTCATTGGTGTGGGTCTTGTAGGGCTGCCTGAATGAGAAAGACCAAGGAATTCTATGTGGATAGAAGTGTGCTGTACACAGGGAGTGTTTTATTCCATCATTTGACCTCTCTCTCTGAAGGGAAAATAGAGTGGTGACTGGAGCTTCGTTCTGTTTGGAAGGCCTGGGAGGCCAGTGAATCGAAAGAGCAGTGTTCATGCTGACATGGTGCTCAGTGCCCAGTGAGCGAAGGTTGGAAGCTTGGACTCGGAAGCGTTGGTGTTCAGGGAGGATGTTGTCCGAGTTTGCAGCACGAGTCACTTGGCTGGTCTGCCTAATCAGGCCAGTTTCTGCCTTTCTTAGGGTAGCTTGAAAGTGGCTTGCAACCCTAGGGCATTTGCAGAGTGGTCTGCACGGGACCCCTGTGTAGACACAACCCGGGGATTTCCAGAGCTAATGATGAGCACGTTTGTGAGGCTGGAGTTTGCTTCTCTGTGAGAAGGATTGAGCTGGAGTGGAAAGAAGTCTCTGGGTCTTAGGACTCACTGAGCGGATCCAAGCCTGGCAGGGTGCTGAGATCAGATGTCTGTTTCCCAGGATTTTGGCCAGAGGGATATTTGGGCTCTGGGCAGCATCTCTGCTCAGGTTTCTTGGATGAGCACCTCAGGGAAGAGGAGTAAATGTGTGTGCTCACCTGTCATCGAGGAAGGTTTCTGGTTTCAGGTTTCGTGTACAGGTGAATTCCTCATATGGCTCCCTTACCTGATGGTGTTCAGGGTGCAGGAGGTGGATGGACCCCCTCGTCCCAGGCATCCTGGCTGTGTAAGAGTCCTGGGGCACCTTTTCCCCTGGACTTTGGACCAGGAAATTGGGAGCAGTAGGTGATGAAGCCATCAGTTTATGCCTCAGTTTCTTCCCTGCTAAGATGAACTGGAGAGTATAGTAAGTGCTATGGAAATATAAAGCAGGAGACAGGACTGGGGGTGCTGAAGGGAAGGTGGGGGTGGTGTTTGGTATTCACATAGGGGTCAGGTGGTACTTCACTAGGAGGGTGATGCTTGAGTCAAGATCTAGGGAAGGTCAGTGATATCACATGAAGAGCATTCTAAACAGAATGGAAAGCATGTGCAAAGGCCCCAGGGCAGGAGCATACCAGGTGCATCGATGAGCTCCCAGATGGCCCTGTGGCCACAGGCGACAGCTTAGGACTTGACATCAGCGAGGTGACAGAGTGTGACAGAAAGCCATTGCAGGGCTGTGACCCCATGGGACCCTGTTTCACTGGGCCATCCTGGCTGCAGGGTTGAGAACAGATGACAGAGGGTTGAGGTTGGGCAAGGGAGGTCAATGATGACTCTTTTCCAGGAACTCAGGCAAGAGATGGGCTCCAGTGTGGTCCAGACAGGCGGCCTTGAAAGGAGTGGTGAGTCCTACGGTGGGTACGTCTTGAAGATGGAGCTCACAGGATTTGCCGACAGCTTAGATATTGAGGATGGGAGAAAGGAGGAACTGGGGTAACTCCCAGCTATTGTGGGTTGTCCTGAGCTAGGGGAAGGAGAAGGTTTCTGGGGGTAGGAGGTAGTCCGTGTTCGGCATGCTGAGGAAGGTGTCTTTCCCGGTGGATCTGCTGAGGTTTGTGTCCAGGAGAACCTTTCACATCTCCTCCCTCAGCACCATTCAAGTACAAGTGTCCCCACTTTTTAAAAGTTCATAGAAGACACTTGGCTTTTTTGAAAGATCTCTGTTATCACCTGGTTTCACTAATGGGAAGAAACCTGAAGAGGATGTTCCTTATGAAAAGAGTTGAACGGTGAGCTTTGCATTCAGCATCTGTTTGGGGAGAAGCACAACAGATGCAGCGTGCACCGTAACCAGCTCCTTCCTGTAAACCGCTCTCCGTGTCCAGCCACCAGCGCTTTGAATTCTGTCTGTGAGCGTCTGCTGTGCTTTATCTCCATTTATTTTCAGCATCCGCTAGGAGTTGCGTCCTGGGGCCTAAGAAATGCCAACAATAAGTAAATTTAGGAGTCTGAGCATGGTCACTAATTTTTCCATATTAATTAATGGTCATTCCTTCTTTACACCCTTTCTGCTCTGAAAGGTTTCCTAGGAGTACTGTACTTTCAAAGAGCTGGGGAACCTGTACCCCATCCTGCGGGGTTCGCTTTAGTCTCCATGCTGCACAGAACATTCCATGGCTGTCGGATTTTAACACTCAAACACTATATCTTTGACCACCTTCCCTGTTCCACCCCCTTCCCCTGAATCAGGAACCCACCAATCTGTTCTCAGTATCTACGCATTCAGTATTTTTTCCCCCATGTTGTATGTACATGTGAGCATCTGTAATTGCCTTTCTGTGTCTGAGTTCTTCAGGAGGGAGCCCCATCAGTCATCTGATAGAACACTTTCATGGATCCCCTGTGAGGCAAGGATGATGCCCGGCCTTGGAGGGGGGCCACAGGTCCGCCCTCAGGATCCATGTCTCCCACTCCAGCCTTTTCAGAATGGACCTCTCACACCAAATCTAGGGTTAGGGGTAAGGCATAGGAGAATGAGAGTTCTGATAGGGTGGATGTGTCTAGAATTTCCACACTGGGGGGGTTGATGGCATGGGTTGGGGTAAGTGTCAAGCAGTGGGTTTGTGGACAGGGGCCAGTGAATGTGGGGGATCGAGGGAATCAAGTACAGAAGTAATTAGGATTTCTCCCCCTCGACCTCCTTTCTGGAGTCCCAAATAAAACGGTTTCGCTTTGGGTGGCATACTGAGGCCTTAGGTATGACTCAGGCTTCTTCATCTCCGTATCTTTGGAGGCAGACCTCTGGGAGTGGACTACTCAGAATCCAACCTATGATTACTGTCATGGAGGGGAGGATGGAAAGCCCGATTGACCGGCTCTAAACAAACTGACCTGGGGGCTGAGGAGAGTGCCAGTGTCACGGATGAGGGCCTAGAGTTCCGCTGAAAGTGGAGATTCGCTGGGCTTAGGTCAGGTGTTCACTTAGGTTTCTTCTCGCAAAACTTTCTGGAGTCCCAAATGGCATATTTTAGTTCTGTGTGGCAGGCTACTGCCTAACATTGCTCAGTGGTACCTGATCCCTGTGCTTCAGAGACACACGTATGGGAATAAACCTAACAGACCCCAAACTAGAATTAAGGCGTGGGTCTAGGGGCATGGCCCTAAAGATCAGCCAGCAGATGCGACCTTCCAGGGGCCAAGAGTAGGGCGTGATTTGGGTTGCATCTGAAACACAGCAGTTGCAGGCAGGGGGGCTTTGAATGTGGGGTTCGTTGGGTTTGGAACAGCTGGGAATTCATAACTTCTGCTCTGCATTCCTTCTGCGGGTCCAAATGGCACAGTTTCCATCTGCATGGCATGCTGATTTGCAGGTATGACTCAGGTTTCCCCAGTCGCTGTGTGTTTGCCTCCTGGAAAGACCTCTTGGAAGCCAACGGAACATTTGGCTTAGGGCTCAGGAGCCTGGGAGGGACCATCTCCTGGTTTTGAGCTCACCATTGCTGTGTCCTGATTTGAGTAGGTGGGTTGTGGAGAAGGGAAGGCTCAGGGTTTTGGTCCAAGGGGACCCTGAATGCGGGAGCCAGCTAGAATTGATTCAGTGGGATATGCAGATTTTTCAGCCCCCGAATACCTCTGCATCCCAGATGGTACGTTTTCTTTCTGTGTGGCATGCTGAGGCCTCAGATAGGGCTCAGGTTTCCCAAATCCCTATATCTTTGTGCCATCTCTCTAGGAGTGGACCCCTGAGTACCCAAGCTATGGTGAGTGTCACGCCCTAGGAGGCTGCAAAGCCCAATCGACTGGCTCTGCCACCCTGTTGAGGCTCAGGAGAGTGGGCTGGAGAGACTGTCGGCACAGTGTTTAGGGGTCAGGAATCCACTGGAAGTGATTTTCTCTTTGCTTTGGTCAGGTGTTCCCTGAGGTTTCTCCTTCTCAGAGTGCTTTCTGGAGTCCCAGATGACAACCTTTCCTTCTGTGTGGCAGGCTTTGTGTCCTGACATTGCTCAGCAGTCCCCATTCCCTGGTCCTTGGAGCTAGATGTCTCGGAATGGACCTCACACTACTCAACGTGTAGTAAGGGCACGGGTCTAGGTGTATGGCTGTTCAGATGAGCCATCCGATGTGAGATTCCAGGGGCCTAAGAGGAGGGTGTGCTTTGGGTTGAATGTCAGACACAGGAGTTGCCCACAGGGGGTCTGTGGAAGTGGTGTCTCGCTGGGATTGGATCAGGTAGGCATTCTTATTTCTCTTCCTCTGCAGGTCCAAATGGTACGGTTTCCCTCTCTGTGGCATGCTGATTCACCAATGTGGCTCAGGTTTCCCCAGTCCCTGTGTGTTTGGTGCTTGGCTCCTGGAATGATCTCTGGGAAACCACCCGAGCATTGGGGTTAGGGTTTAGGAGCCTGGGAGGGACCATCTCCTGGTTTTGAGCTCACCATTCCCATGTCCTGATTTGAGTAGGTGGGTTGTGAAGAAGGAAGGCTCAGGCTTTTCGTTCAAGCCTCTCCTGAATGCAGGAGTTGGATGGGATTGACTCTGTGGGATGTGCAGATTTCTCCTGCTCCTAATAGCCTCTGGCATCCCAGATGGCATGCTTTCTTTCTGTGTGGCATGCTGAGGCTCCATTCCAGCTCAGGCTTCCCCAATCCCTATAACTTTGTGCCATGTCTCTAGGAGTGGAGCCCTGAGAACCCAACCTAATGTTAGTGTCAGGCCCTAGGAGGATGGAAAGCCCAATCGACTGGCTCTGCCACCCTCTCGGGGCTGAGGAGAGTGGGCTGGAGAGACTGTCGGCACAGTGTTTAGGGGCCGGGGATCCACTGGAAGTGGTTTTCTCTGGGCTTGCGTCAGGTGTTCACTGAGGTTTCTCCTTCTCAGAGTGCTTTCTGGAGTCCCAAATGGCACCCTTGTATAGTGTTGTGTCTCAGAGATAAGTGTTTGTCATTTTTGTCAGGCTTCCACAACCAATTTGGTTAATGCTTCCATATTCATGAATGATGATGTTAGGGCTAAGTGGGTTCCTGTACACTGTTCTATCTTACTGATACGTTTATGGCACTTTGGTTATGTTGCCACAACCACTTACAATAGGGATTCCACATTAACCAAAGATATTGTACGTTGTAAGATGGTTCCTGTACACTGTTGTTTTCCCAGTGATATGTTCGCAGGCCTTACCCAATGGTACCATAACCACCTTGATTCATGCTCCCATCTTCAGGAAGGCTGATGTGACTTGAAGGGCATTATCCTGACACCATTGTTTCTTAGCTATAAGTATGTGGGCCTTTCCCTAGGCCTACACACCCAATGTTGAATAGGGATCAGTATTGAGGAGGCTGATGTTAGTTGAAGGTGTTTTCCTATACACGGTGATTCATTACCAATAAGGATGGGGCACAGTCCTCGAGATTCCAGAACCTTTGATTAATGCTTCCATATTCGTGAAAGATGACGCTAATTGTTAATGCTATTCTGTAAAATGGTATTTTCTAGGGATAGTTATGTGGTCCTTTCCTTCTGATTCCACCTCCACATTGGTTCACGTTTCCATATGCATGAATGGTGATGTCCGTTGTAAGGGGTTCTTTGCTGTACACCGTTGTTTCTTAGATATATGTATGCAGTGCTTTGGTGATTCATACACCCCCTATTTTCTGAAGGGATGTAGAATCATGAAGGTGGTGTTAGTTGAGGGCGGTTGCTATACACTGTTGTTTCTTACAGATATGTACGTAGACTTTCCTAATGCTTCCACAACCACTTTGAGTCATGCTTCCCTCTTCATAATCGATGATGTTACTGGTGGATATTATCTTGACACCGTTGTTTCTTACAGAAAAGGGCGTGGACTTTTTCCTAGGTCTGCAAACCCAATTTTGCGAAGGGATACCTATGCATCAGGATGCATTAGTTGGAGGACAGTTCCTCGACACTGTTGTCTATTACATATAACAATGTGGCACAATGTTCATCTTTCCATACCACTATGGTGAACGTTCCTTACTCATGAAAGATGATGTTCGTTGCTCTTTAGTTTTATAGCATTGTTCTCAGAGATAAGTGTTTGGCACTTTCATCAGGATTCCACCACCACTTTGGTTAATGCTTCCATATTCATAAATGATGATGTTAGGGCTAAGTGGGTTCCTGTACACTGATGTTTCTTACAGATAAGTTTATGGGACTTTGGTTTTGTTGATACAACCACTTACGATAGGGATTCCACATTAACCAAAGATATTGTACGTTGTAAGATGTTTCCTGTACATTGTTGTTTCCCAGTGATATGTTCGCAGGCCTTACCCAATGGTACCATAACCACCTTGATTCATGCTCCCATCTTCAGGAAGGCTGATGTGACTTGAATGGTATTATCCAGACACCATTGTTTCTTAGCTATAAGTATGTGGGCCTTTCCCTAGGCCTACACACCCAATGTTGAATAGGGATCAGTATCGAGGAGGCAGATGTTAGTTGAAGGTGTTTTCCTATACACGGTGGTTCATTACCAATAAGGATGGGGCACAGTCCTCAAGATTCCAGAACGTTTTCATTAATGCTTCCATATTCATGAAAGATGATGTTAATTGTTAATGATATTCTGTAAAGTGGTGTTGTCTAGGGATAGGTATATGGTCCTTTCCTTCTGATTGCACCTGCACCTTGGTTCATTTTTCCATATGCGTGAATGGTGATGTCCGTTTTATGGGGTTCTTTGCTGTACACTGTTGTTTCTTAGATATATGTATGTGGTCCTTTGGTGATTCATACCCCCCTATTTTTTAAAGGCATGTAGAATCATGAGGGTGATGTTAGTTGAGGGTGGTTCCTATGCACTGTTGTTTCTTACAGATATGTACGTAGACCTTTCCTAATGCTTCCACAACCACTTTGATTCATGCTTCCCTATTCATAATCGATGATGTTCCTGGTGGACAGTATCTTGACACCCTAGTTTCCTAGAGATAAGGCTGTGGACGTTTCCCTAGGACTGCAAACCCAATTTTGAGAAGGGATACCTATGAAGGAGGTTGCTTTAATTGGAGGACGGTTCCTAGACACTGTTCTCTATTACATATAAGAAAGTAGAACATTGTTCATGTTTCCAAACCAGTTTGCCGAACCCTTCCTTACTTGTGAACGATGATGTTCTTTAGTCTTTCCTTGTATAGTGTTGTGTCCAGGAGATAAGTGTCTGGCACTTTTGTCAGGCTTCCACGACCACTTTGGTTAATGCTTCCATATTCATGAGTGATGATGTTAGGTCTAAGTGGATTCCCGTACACTGTTGTTTCTCACAGATAAGTTTATGGCATTTTCATTATGTTGCCACAACCCCTTATGATAGGGAGTCCACATTAACCAAAGATATTGTACATTGTAAGAGGGTTCCTGTACACTGTTGTTTCTCAGCTATATGTTCGTAGGCCTTACCTAATGGTACCATAACCACCTTGATTCATGCTTCCATCTTCAGGAAGGCTGATGTGACCTGAAGGGCATTATCCTGACACCGTTCCTTGTTCGGTATAACTATGTGGACCTTTCCCTAGGCCTACACACCCAATGTTGAATAGGAACCAGTATTAGGAGGCTGATGTTAGCTGAAGTTGTTTTCCTGTACATGGTGGTTTATAACCAATAAGGATGGGGTACAGTCCTTGAGATTCCAGAAACTTTTCATTAATGCTTCCATAGTAGTGAAAGATGATGTTAATTGTTAATGCTATTCTGTAAAGTGGTGTTTTCTAGGGATAGGTGTGTGGTCCTTTCCTTCTGATTCCACCTCCACATTGGTTCATGTTTCCATATGCGTGAATGGTGATGTTCGTTGTAAGGGGTTCTTTCCTTTACACTGTTGTTTCTTAGATATATGTATGCGGTCCTTTGGTGATTCATTCCTCCCCCTATTTTCAGATGGGATGTAGAATCATGAGGGTGATGTTAGTTGAGGGCGGTTGCTATACACTGTTGTTTCTCACAGATATGTATGTAGACCTTTCCTAATGCTTCCACAACCACTTTGATTCATGCTTCCCTATTCAAAATCAATGATGTTACTGGTGGACATTATCTTCACACCCTTGTATCCTAGAGATAAGGGTGTGGACATTTCCCTATACTGCAAACCCAACTTTGAGTAGGGATACCTATGCAGGAGGTTGCTTTAATTGGAGGACGGTTCCTAGACACTGCTCTCTATTACATATAAGAATGTGGCACAATGTTCATGTTTCCAAACCACTTTGGTGAACCCTTCCTTAGTGGTGAAAGATGATGTTCGTTCGTCTTTCCTTGTATAGTGTTGTGTCTCAGAGATAAGTGTTTGGCACTTCTGTCAGGTTTCCATGACCACTTTGGTTAGTGCTTCCACATTCATGAATGATGATGTTAGGGCTAAGTGGGTTCCCGTACACTGTTGTTTCTTACAGATAAGTTTATGGCATTTTCCTTACGTTGCCACAACCACTTACGATAGGGATTCCACATTAACCAAAGATATTGTACGTTGTAATATGGTTCCTGTGCACTGTTGTTTCTCAGTTATATGTTCATAGGCCTTACCTAATGGTACCATAACCACCTTGATTCATGCTTCCATCTTCAAGAAGGCTGATGTGACTTGAAGGGCATTATCGTGATGCCATTGTTTCTTAGCTATAACTATGTGGACGTTTCCCTAGGCCTATATTTGCATGACTACACTGCTCATGTGAGGTGGAGACAGTATGCTAAAGTGACTGGATGGTAGCACCATAAATCTGAAATGATCTACACACCAAGTCATCCATAAACATGGTCCCTGGAAATCTTTGACATTCATGTTCCTCTGATAAAATCATTGCTTTGGAACCCATCTTGTCCATGGTCTTCTAACGTTTACTTACCCTCTGTTTGCCTGATATTTTGCCTGATTGTTTATGGAGAAATTAGATCCCATCTGGCAAAAGCTGAATCTGAATCCTCTGCTCACCCCAAGTTGGAAGAGAGCATGCACAAGCCCGCACCCCTCTTCTCCTTCTCCACCCTGTCAGAAGAAGATGTGGCCCTTCCTCCTTCTGTCCAAACCCAAACCCAAGATAAGCCTTAGATATAAAGGAAACCAGAGTACTGTTTCGAATGATAGACACTTCTAAAAAGCAGCAGCGGCGGCAGCAGCAAACACACACACAAACAACCCCCCCTGCAGGTGCAAGGAGGGTGCGCTGACTCTCCACCTTTTCTCTCCAGAAGCATCCCCCACCCATCCCCCTGGAAGATGTCTTCCCTATGCCAGAAGGGGAGTGAGAGACATTCTTTTTTTTTTTTAAGTTTTTAAAAAGATTTTATTTATTTGAGAGAGAGAGAAAGAGGAGAGAGAGAGCATGAGAGCCCACGCATGAGTAGGGGGGAGGGACAAAGGGGGAGGGAAAGGCAGACTCCCCGCTGGGCAAAGAGGCCAAGGCAGGGCTCCATCCCAGGATGCCGGGGTTGAGAGACCTGACCTGAGCTGAAGGCAGCCACTTAACCTTAACAGACTGAGCCACCCCGGTGCCCCATGAATAACATTCTGATCTTCAAGGACAGGAAGTTCAGAATGAGAATGAGAATTCTGGACAAACAGATCTTGCTTTTTTGTTTGTTTTGTTTTGTTTTCTTTTCTTTTCTTCTGTTTTTTTTTAAGATTTTATTTATTTATTTGACAGAGATAGAGACAGCCAGCGAGAGAGGGAACAAACAAGCAGGGGGAGTGGGAGAGGAAGAAGCAGGCTCATAGTGGAGGAGCCTGATGTGGGGCTCGATCCCAGAACGCCGGGATCACGCCCTGAGCTGAAGGCAGACACCTAACCACTGTGCCACCCAGGCGCCCCTTTTTCTTCTGTTTTAAAGCCTTAACATTCCTTTAGCCTCACCACATAGTTGAATTACTCTCCCACAATTGCCTCTCCTTGTTCAACCCAATATACAAGCATTTAGGGTTTGCTCCTTCTCAGGATCTTCGTTTCCTCAGGAGGGCTTTGTCATGTGACACTTGTAGGAAACAAATTTGTATGCTCCTTTTCCTGGTCATCTGTCTCATGTCAATGTCATCCTCAGGGTCAGCCACAAACCCTACGAGGATGGAGGTAAAGGTCGTGCCTTGGTGACATCTTCCTTTCCAGCATCTTTGAATTCTACCTCCTTCATGACCTTGTTCCTTCAGTGTGCTGCCCTGCTCTCAGCTATCATCCAAAAAATGCCACAAATATGGGCGATGCCTTTCCAAGCTAAACACACTCTTACCGTACGACCCAGCAATCCCACTCCTTGGTATTTATCAACGGCCCAAATGAGTTGAAAACTGACGTCTGCACAGAAACCTGCACACAGACGTTCACGGTAGCTTCATTCATAACTGCCTGACCTTGGAGGCAACCAAGAAGTCCCTCAGGAGGTGAATGGATATGTAGACTGGGGTACATCCAGGCCATGGAATGTTTTTCGGGGGCGTTGGAAAGAAATGAGCGAGCTATGGAACTATGGGTAGCTGTGGGGAGCCAGGTGGGGGAACCGTACATGTGTATTCCTGACTGAGAGAAGCCAATCTGAAATGGTGAACTGAGAGAAGCCAATCTGAAATGGTGAACTGAGAGAAGCCAATCTGAAATGGTGAACTGAGAGAAGCCAATCTGAAATGGTGAACTGAGAGAAGCCAATCTGAAATGGTGAACTGAGAGAAGCCAATCTGAAATGGTGAACTGAGAGAAGCCAATCTGAAATGGTGAACTGAGAGAAGCCAATCTGAAATGGTGAACTGAGAGAAGCCAATCTGAAATGGTGAACTGAGAGAAGCCAATCTGAAATGGTGAACTGAGAGAAGCTACATGTGTATTCCTGACTGAGAGAAGCCAATCTGAAATGGTGAACATAACTCATGGTTCCAACTAAATGGGACATTGTGGAGGAAGCAGAACTGAAATCAGTAGGCTGGAGAGCAGAGTACAAACTGCAGCGGATGGCGTTATGGCCGGACAGGCGTTTAGAGAGGGTTTCTCCCCCTCTTTGACCAGGTTTTAGGTCAAAGGAGTGCAGCCAACATTGTAACCAAAGGAGGCATTGTGCTCCCATAAAAATCTCCAGGACAAGGACTGCAAGCAACAGGAGTAGCTATTGGATGAGGCTCTAAAGGAAAAGGGTGGAGAGACTCAACCAGTTGGCATGCAAGTTGGCGAGAAATTTCTTCTCCCAGAGTATGGAGGCATCGAAGTAGTTGTAGGTGACATGGATTGTGACATTCTCAGAAAAGATGTAGCCTGAAATAAATCATTATTGAAACGGCGTCATGTGAAACTACCCAGTCCACTGAAGTTGCGCAGTCCTGCATTACGTAAATAATTTCCGTGTCTCTTTTTTATAATAAACGAATGATATCCACACTAGTAATAAGAAAGATGGAGGGAGGGAGGGAGGGAGGGAGGGAGGGAGGGAGGGAGGGAGGGAGGGAGGGAGGGAGGGAGGGAGGGAGGGAGGGAGGGAGGGAGGGAGGGAGGGAGGGAGGGAGGGAGGGAGGGAGGGAGGGAGGGAGGGAGGGAGGGAGGGAGGGAGGGAGGGAGGGAGGGAGGGAGGGAGGGAGGGAGGGAGGGAGGGAGGGAGGGAGGGAGGGAGGGAGGGAGGGAGGGAGGGAGGGAGGGAGGGAAGAAAAAAAAAAAAGATCTGTAGGCTGCCAGGGGTTTTGGCGGGGTTGGGGGTGTGTGGGGGGGATGATGAACAGGCAGAACACAGAGGATTTTTAAGGCAGTGGAACTACTGAGTGTGCTACTATGATGGTAAGATACCTTTGTCAAAACCCATAGAATGGACAACACCAAGAGTGAACCCTAGCGTAAACTCTGGACTCTGAATGGGTGATGATGATGCCTCAGTGTAGATTCATCCATTGTAATCAACACACCGGCTCTGGCACAGATGGGGGAGTGGGAAGCTCTGAGGGAGCACACCTGCGCCTCTGCATGTTGGGTGGTGGGGCGGGGAGCAGTGAGCGATGGCAGAGCAGGTGGCATATGGGTACCGTCCGTATTCGCCAGTCAGTTTTGCAGTGAACCCAAAATCGCTCTAAAGAAATAAATAAAGCCCCACTAGACAGACGGACAGATACGTACACACGTGTACACACACACACACACACACACACACACACACACACACACACACGCATGAAGGGACAAACGCAAGAACAGACAGACAAGCAGACCTGATGTGGAGCTGCCAAGCACGCGGTCAAGAAAGAATTCTTGAGATGTTTCTGGTGCAACAGGTGCTTTTTTTTTTTTTAAGATTTTATTTATTTATTTGACAGAGATAGAGACAGCCAGCGAGAGAGGGAACACAAGCAGGGGGAGTGGGAGAGGAAGAAGCAGGCTCACAGTGGAGGAGCCTGACGTGGGGCTCGATCCCGTAACGCCGGGATCACGCCCTGAGCCGAAGGCAGACGCTCAACCGCTGTGCCACCCAGGCGCCCCAACAAGGTGCTTTTATTATAGCATGGGGACAGGACCTGTGGGTGGAAAGACCTACGCTGGGACTGTGAGGCGTTAACTGGTGATACAGTTTCTAGTGAGTGGGGGTTAGGGCTAAGGTAAGTCTCTAAGGAATTTGTGTATACTGAGAACAAGGTCTCCAAGACCTTGCAGGTCTAGCTCTTGTCAAGGTAAGGTCAGTCCCTATTGTTTTAGCAAAGCACGAGTCATGAGGCCCTTTAGATGTGTGTCAGTGGGCTGCAGGTTGATAGAGGGGTGTTAGCATATCCCGGGTGTCTGTGGTTATGAGAGTGAAGTGACACTACAGCAAATCTTCATTGGTAAAATGTTTAAAAAAAATCCTTGAGAGAGTTGTAGGGGTGTTACACCCTGTATGTCTCAGGGATTTATCAGCGGGCTGCAAGTTGTAAGGAGACCTCATTGTCACTTCATTTCTCTTGCCTTCGCTCTCCTCATCAAGTCCAACACCAACCTTCCAGTTGGACACTCTAGGCCCTGGGGGGGGGCGGGGAAGGAGAGATTCTCCTCTACCCTCTTGGGGGTCTCTGGCTGGGCCTAGGATGGCGACCAACACAAGAGATTCATGGGAGAAGGGCATACGACAGCCAGTGGATGTTTACATGGACAGGCAGGAGAGCCTTCACACGAGAATAAAGACAAGGCATCAGCCAACTTGTGAAGAATGGAGAAGACAAAGGGGTTTGGGCAAGGGGCAGGCAGGCCGGTAGGCCATGGTAAGAGGTCCCCGGGAAGACAGGGGCTAGTCGAAGAGGGTTTATTGATGTGGATTGTTCAGACCCTAATTCTCCCGGTCTCCTCCCCTTGTCTCTGGTGATGAAGAATGTCTGTCTTCTTCCTGGTTCCAGGGCAGGTACCTTTCACACGGGAGTTCGATCTCTTGCTCTCACGAAGAAAAGAAGCATCAGAATATCCTTCTTGCAGCTGCTGTGTCTCCAGTGAGTTGAATTCATAGTAAGCCACGTACCAAAGTGGCACCTTTTAGGGGTGACACGTTCTGGTTTCCTTGAGGGCAGTCTGGGTAAGTGGCTCACTGGTTCTTGTTCCTTGGGAATCTCTCATCCCCTCTGTGGTTCCTGACAGCCGGTGATGTCTTGCTCCTGTCGTTCCTACCATTCCTGACGGTCCTCCTCCGCAGCGGCAGTGTTCCTCAGCATGGGCTCCTTAGGCTGGGTGTTAAAATGTGAAGTGTCCCCCCCACCCCCACCCCCACCCCCGCTGGCTGTAGTTCGACCCTGGGCCCTACAGAGTCTATTGTCGCTATGGTTTTTCTCTGGGTTTAATCACCTCTGGGTGATCGATTATGGACTTTCTGCTTATAAACCCCAGACTTCATGTCCATTCGGAATTAGACATAAAACTGCCTAGCTGATTTTCTGACTCGGTAGCCTCATGGACACGACCTGTTCAAAGGGACTTAACCCTAAAATCTTTGTCTTCTTCCTTGCCTTGGCCGTGTGCCAGACCTCCCATCTGAACAGATTGTACCGCTGTTCACCTGGTGACCCTGATCCAACCTCTGGGAGCCTTTCCTCATTTTGTTTCTCTCTGAGCCACAAGCCCCCCACCCACCCACACACACAAATCCCCCAGGCCTCTGTTTGTCCTTTGTCATTTGGCCCTCTTGAGAGGGTGTTTCACAGAGCCTAGGTTTTTAATTTTGATGACTTCCCACCTCTCCATTTCTTTTTCATGGATCACGCCTCTGGTGTCAAGTCTTAAACTCTCTTTGCCTGGCCCTAGTTCCTCAGTTTTTCTCTTCTAGTCACCCCCCCTGCCCCCCCAGGTGTGTTCCAGTTTAATATTTCCCATGTCAGTGTGTGATCCATTTTGTGTTCACATTTGTCTGAGGGATGAAGTGTGACCGTTTAAGTCAAAGCTTGCTTGCTCGCTTTCCTTCTTTCTTTAATTAAAACAATTTGGGGGGCGGGACAAGTGGGGAGGAGGGTCAGAGAAAGAGAGAGAGAGAGAGAGAAGCAAACTCCCTGGTGAGCAGGGAGCCCCCGATGGGGGGGGCTTGATCCCAGGACCCTTCGATCATGACCTGAGCCAAAAGCAGATGCTTAACTGACTGAGCCACCCGGGCGCCCCAGCTTTTTTGTTCCTTTGTCTGCCTGCCTGCCTGCGTGTTTGGTCTGTGGATGTCTGATTACCATCCTCTGATGTCACAGGAAGGTGGGTCATCCTTCCTCCGAGTGGCCTTTGAGAATTTGTCAAACTTCTGTTGGGCTTGGGCGTATCTGTTTGGGTATCTGTTCTGTGTCATTGATCCACATGTTTCTTTGTCTGGCAACCTCACAGGGTCTCTGTCTCGCATCTAGAAATTAGTATTAAACCAGGGACGACTTTATTTCCGAGTTTTGTTTTGTTTTCGTTTGTTTTGTTTGAAATCACTGTAGCGATTCTTTTTTTTTAATGTTTTTTTTATTATATGATGTTAGTCACCATACAGTACATCCCTGGTTTTTGATGTAAAGTTCGATGATTCATTAGTTGCGTATAACACCCAGTGCACCATGCAATACGTGCCCTCCTTACTACCCATCACCAGCCTACCCCATTCCCCCACCCCCCTCCCCTCTGAAGCCCTCAGTTTCTTACTCAGAGTCCATAGTCTCTCATGCTTCGTTCCCCCCTCTGATTACCCCCCTTTCTTTATCCCTTCCTTCTCCTACTGATCTTCCTAGTTCTTATGTTCCATAGATGAGAGAAATCATATAATTGTCTTCCTCTGCTTGACTTATTTCACTTAGCATTATCTCCTCCAGTGCCGTCTATGTTGCAGCAAATGTTGAGAAATCGTTCTTTCTGAGAGCTGAGTAATATTCCATTGTCTATATGGACCACAGCTTCTTAATCCAGTCATCTGTTGAAGGGCATCTTGGCTCCTTCCACGATTTAGCTATTGTGGACAGAGCTGCTATGAACATTGGGGTGCATATGGCCCTTCTCTTCACTACGTCTGTATCTCTGGGGTAAATACCCAGTAGTGCAATGGCTGGATCATAGGGTAGCTCAATTTTTAACTTTTTAAGGGACCTCCACACTGTTTTCCAGAGTGGCTCTACCAACTTCCATTCCCACCAACAATGTAGGAGGAAGCCCCTTTCTCCACATCCTCTCCAACAATTGTTGTTTCTTGCCTTGTCAATTTTTGCCATTCAAACTGGCATAAGGTGGTATCTCCGTATGGCTTTGATTTGAATTTCCATGACAGCTAATGATTTTGAACATTTTTTCATGTGTCTGTTAGCAGTTTGTATGTCTTCATTGGAAAAGTGTCTGCTCATATCTTCTGCCCATTTTATGATTTGTTTATTTGTTTCTCGTGTATTGAGTTTGAGAAGTTCTTTGTAGATCTTGGATACCAGTCTTTTATCTGTAGCATCATTTGCAAATATATTCTCCCATTCCGTGGGCTGCCTCTTAGTTTTTTTGACTGCTTCCTTGGCTGTGCAGAAGCTTTTTATCTTGATGAAGTCCCACAAGCTCATTTTATCTTTTGTTTCTTTTGCCTTTGGAGATGAGTCATGAAAAAGTTTGCTGTGGCTGATGCTGTAGAGGTTGCTGCGTACGCTCTCCTCTAGGATTTTGATGGATTCCTGTCTCACATCGAGGTCTTTCATCCATTTGGAGTTTATCTTTGTGCATGGTGTGAGAGAGTGGTCAAGTTTCATTCTTTTGCATGTAGCTGTCCAATTTTCCCAGCACCATTTATTGAAGAGACTGTCTTTTTTCCACCGGATGTTTTTTCCTGCTTTATCAAATATTAGTTGCCCAAAGAGCCGAGGGTCCATTTCTGGGCTCTCTATTCTGTTCCATTGGTCTATGTGTCTGTTTTTGTGCCAGTACCATGCTGTCTTTGTGATCACAGCTTTGTAGTACAGCTCGAAATCCGGCATTGTGATGCCCCCAGCTTTGTTTTTCCTTTTCAACAGTTCCTTGGTGATTTAGGGTTCCATACAAATTTAAGGACTATTTGTTCCAGTTCTTTGAAAAACGTTCTCGGTATTTTGATCGGGATAGCATTGAAAGTGTAGATTGCTCTGGGTAGCATGGACATTTTAACTATGTTAATTCGTTCCATCCATGAGTATGGAATATTTTTCCATCTTTTTGTGTCTTCTTCAATGTCTTTCAAGGGTGATTTGTAGTTTCTAGAATATAGATCCTTTATGTCTCTGGTTAAGTTAAATCCAAGGTAATGTATGATTTTTTTGTGCTATTGTAAATGGGATGGATTCCCTAATTTCTCTTTCTTCGTTCTCGTTATTCGTGTACAGAAATGCAACTGATTTCTGAGCATTGATTTTGTATCCCGCCACGTTACTGAATTGCTCTATAACTTTTAGTAATTTGGGAGTGGAGTCTTTTGGGTTTTCTGTAAAGAGTATCATGTCATCTGCGAAGACAGACAGTTTGACTTCTTCTTTGCTGATTTGGATACCTTTTATCCCTTTTTGTTGTCTGATTGCTGTTGCAAGGACTTCTAGTACTATGTTGAATAATAGTGGCGAGAGGGGGCATCCTTGTCGTGTTCCTGATCTTAAGGGAAAGGCTTCCAGCTTTTCCCCATTGAGAATGATATTTGCTGTAGGCTTTTCATAGATGGTTTTTATGAGATTGAGGAATGTACCCTCTATCCCTACACTCTGCAGGGTTTTAATCAGGAAAGGATGCTATATTTTGTCAAATGCCTTTTCTGCATCTATTAAGAGAATCATATGATTTTTGGCTTTTATCTTCCTGATAAAATTTATGATGCTGGTAGATTTGCAAATGTTGAACCACCCTTGCATCCCAGGGAAGAATCCCACCTGGTCATGATGGATAATCCTTTTAATGTACTGTTGGATTCTATTAGCCAGGATCTTGTTGAGAATTTTGGTGTCCATATTCATTAGGGAAAGCGGTCTGTAATTCTCCTTCTTGATGGGGTCTTTGCCTGGTTTGGGGATCAAGATAATATGGCGTCATAGAATGAGTTTGGTAGCTTTCCTTCTGTTTGTATTTTTTGAAATAGCTTTGGGAGAATAAGTACTATTTCTTCTTTGAATGTTTGGTAGAATTCCCTGGGAAAACCATCCGGTCCTGGAGTTTTGTTTTTTGGAAAGTTTTTTTTAATCACTGTTTCAATCTCTTCATAATTAATTGGCCTATTAAAAAATCAGTTTCTTCCTGTTTCAGTCTTGGTAGTTTATAGGTTTCCAGGAAGTCCTTCATCTCTTCCAGATTGCTTAATTTATTGGCATAAAGCTGTTGATAAAAGTTTCTAATAATCCTTCCAATTTCATTGATGTTGGTTGTGACCTCTCCCTTTTCATTCATATTTTTATTAATTTGGGTCCTTTCTCTAATTTTTGGATAAGTCTTGCCAGTGGTTTCTCAGTTTTATTTACTCTTTCAAAGAACCAGCTTCTAGTTCTGTTGTTCTGCTCTACTGTGCTCCTGGTTTCTAATTCATTGATCTCTGCTCTAATCTTGATCAACTGCTTTCTCATGCATGGATTAGGCCTGTTACTCTGTTGCTGTTCCAGCTTCTTGAGGTGAGAATATAAAAACTGCATTTTAGATTTTTCTCTTCTTTTGAGTGAGGCTTGGATGGCTATGTATTTTACCCTTAGGACTGCCTTTACAGTATCCGCAGTTTGGACCATTGTGTTTTCTCCCGTTGGTCTCCATAAATTGTTTAATATGTTTTAATTTCTGGTTTGATCAATTTATGAGCAGGATGGTTCTTGTGTCTCAAGTGTTGAGTTTCTTCCAAATTTTTTTCTTGTTTAGGTTCAAAATTTCAAATTGTGGTCTGAGTATACGGGAATATTTCATCTTTTGTTATCGGTTGAGACCTGTTTGTGTCCCAGAACATGGTCTAGTCTTGGATTTCCATGGGCATTAGAATAGAATGATATTCTGGTTCTGGGGTAATTGCTGTATCATATATCTAGGAGGTCCACTCGTCAGATGGCATTCCAAAAGCTCTTGTTTCTATGTGCGATTTTCTGTCAGGTGTACTGTCTATTTCTGATATTTTGAGTATTTTGACGTCCCTACTATTAATGTATTTTTATCTATATGTCTCCTGTTAGAGTTGGCTTGTGTATCTTGTTGCTCCCCTGTTGGGGCATATATATTTATAATTGTCATATCCACTTGCTTGGATACATCCTTTAAGAATAATATGGTGCCCTTCGTGTCTCTAACTATGTCTTTAGTTTAAATCCAGTGTTGCTGACTATGAGAATTGCTACCCAGCTTTCTTTTCGAGGTCATTGTGTGAAAGATTCCCATCCTTTTGTCTGATGAATATCTTTAGGTTCAAAGAGTGTCTCTGTAGAAGCAAATGGATGGTCATGTCTTTTTATCCAATACGCAACCCTGTGTCTTTAGGGAATTTAGCCATTTACATTGAGACATGATTATTGAGAGATATGATTTTAATGATGCCATGTTGCCTGTAAAGTCTTTGTTCTATGAATTGTGACTTTCTGTTCTTCTATCCTCTTCCAGACCTTCCACACCTTTATAGAACCCCCATTAATATCTCCTGTAGGGCTGGTTTTGTGGTTATGAAATTGTTCAATGACTGGCGATTCTGGAAGGTCTTTATCTCTCCATCAATTCTGAATGACAGCTTTGCTGGATAAAGGATACTTGGCTGCATGTTTTTCTCTGAAAGAGCTTTAAAAATGCCCCCCCCCCAACTCTTTCTCTCATTCCAGGTCTGATGTAATTCTGATAACTTTGCCTTGGTACGTGAGAAATTTCTTTGCTCTGGCCGCTTTCAATACTGTATCCTTTGATCTAATATTTGTGAAATGCACTATGATGTGACGTGGCGTAGGTTTGTCACGGTTTAGCTTGGGATAGGTCCTCTCTGCCTCTTGGACACAAATATTTGTTTCCCTTGCTAGATTAGGGATCTTTTCAGCTACAATTTGTTCAAATATCTCTTCTAGACCTCTGTTTTTCTCCACCCCCTCGGGGATGCTGATGATTCTGACATTGGAATGTTTCATTGAGTCAGTTATCTACCGTAATCTACATTCCTGAGCATGGATTTTTTTGAGTCCAGATTCTATTCTAGCTTTCTCTTCTACCAACTCATCCTCCAATTTGCTGATGCGTTCTTCTGCCTCATTCACCCTGGCCGTCAGAGCCTCTAGTTTTGACTGCATTTGGCTCATAGAATTTTAAATTCTGCCAGATTCACTCTCATTTCCGCCCTTAGAGATTCTATATTCTCATTAATATTTTCGTTAATACTTTTTTCAAGTCTGCACAACATCTTGACCATTGTTACTCTGAACTCCATTTCTGATAATTTGGTTATATCCATATCCATTAGTTCTGTGGCAGAGGCCACAGACTCAGTGTCTTTTATTTGCTGGGGGGGGGGCATTTTTCCTTCTCATCATTCTGATGAGGAGAGGTTGCCGGGTTGTCCAGAACCCAAATTAATGACCGGGACCCAGGCCGTGCGCCCTTGTTTTATAGGGATCTTAGGGATGTGGGCTTCTTGATTTTTCAGCCTGCCTTCTGGGGGAGGGGACTGCCGCGCCGATACTAAGGCACCCCTGTTTGTGTATAGTCTCCGTGTCCCCTGCGAGGGAGTATGGGGATGGGCACACTGTGAGCCGGTCTTTCCAGGCTTTTGTTCTCTGGTGGCTTTCCCTGGCGGTTTGCTGTGCCTCTTCTGATAGAGCAGCAGTTGCCGAATCTCAGCCTCTGTCTCAGAACAGAGGGATCACGGACTGTTCTCCACTGATGTTCTGGCCACTTTTATTCTGATTCTGTTGGTGCTGCTCAATCCTTCAGCATCCCAGGTTGTGTGCCCCACACCCAGCGTCCCAGCCCTCACTTCCAGGGCCAGTGCATGTCTGTCCTTTGTGTTTCTAACACTGCCAGCCACCAGTCGCCTCCACGTGCTCCCGGAGCTCCCAGTCTCAGTCTGGTTCCAGTGGACACACTGGAGTTCTGGTTTTCAGTCTGGTCGTGCCATTTTCTGGCTTTAAAATGGGCAGCAGTCATGGGACTCCATCAGTGAAAGCAACCAAGGGCACATGTGGGTGCATTTCTTCAGCCAACATCAACTGAGACCCCGTGTGGGCCACGTTCCATGTTAGATGCTGGGAACAAGTTGGCTCTATCCTCGAGGTTCCCAGTGCAGATGACACATGACAAGCCACCCATAGAATGGCTCTGTCTTATTCATCCCCGTAACCCTCATGCCTCACACAGAGCCCAGCATATAGTAGGAGCTCAATAAATAGCAATTTCCTTGGAGAGTGGGACAGTGTGGCAGTGAAATCTCTGGCATTTGGAATCTGGGAATTGGGTTTGAATTACAGCCTGTCCAGTTATGTGCTGTGCAGCTCTGGGCAGGTCACTTCATCTCTCTGAGACCCAGTTTCCTTGTGGGTAGGATGGGAACTTAGATCACAGGGCCTGTGGGGGGTTAAGGAGCTGATTTGTGAAAAGAGCCTCGCCTGTGCTCAGCGCTCAGATTACACCTACTGGAGTTAATGTGGTCACCGTAACGTCAGCGAGCTCTGGCAAACAATCCAGTCTCCATTTACTTTCTGGAAAGTGAGAAGGGCTGACAGACCGCCTCTGTGTCATCCACACTAGGAACCACAAAATCAAAACTGGTGGTTGACCTTCCTTCCCTTCATCTCTCCTTCTTCCCTCCCTCTCCTCTGCCTTGCTCTCCCATTTCAACTCCTCTCTCTGCTTGCTGCCCCCTCCTCCCAAAGAGAGCTACATTCAGGTAGGAATCCAGGAAGGAGGTTTCCGGGAGCAGTCTGGCTCACTGGCTGCTTTGCAGACTGAGGTGGGAAACTGGGGTTGTGAAATCAGAGAGAAGTAAATATGTGTGATGTTTGTCTTGTTTTCTTCATATATCAATGACAAAATAGTAGGAGATATTATGTGGATGGGTTTCAGGTGTGCTCTGCTATTTAAGATGCTCTTTCCCCGAGACCTGCTCTTTTCTGCTCTGCGTCTGCCAAGCAGCAAACCCGGCTCATGTTTGAATCTTGTGTGTTGGGAACTGAGCAGGGGAGTTACCGGGTCGAGTGTGGTATGACCCCTGCCAGAGGCGGTCTGGTGGCACACAGTCTGTCCCGCACACTTGAGCTGGAGACAGAGCACTTCCCTGCGAGCCAGGTGCGGGGGGCGCCGGGGACCCTCTCCCTATGCACCTTCGGGTCTCGGACCGGCCCCTGCAGGGGCCGCCCTCAGGTCTGCCCTGGGGGAAAGGGCACTGCCAGGGAGGGCGGCACAGAGAATGTTCCCTGTGGGGCTCCCACACTGCTCCCGGGTCCTGCTGCAGAAGTGAGGTGGGTGGCACACCCTGGAGCACATCTCTCTCCTCCTCTCCTCACCCACATCCCCGGTCCTGGGATCAGAATAAAACCTGCACTTGGCTCTGTGGGAGAGAGGCCTGGGTGCAGTGGCCCGTAGACCCTCCCCGGCTGGCGGGAATTCTAGAGGCCTGTGTGAAGCCTGCTGGGTTGGCTGCACACAATGGCTCTCATGGTCCCACTGAGCTCCTGGGACTGGCCAGGCCCAGGACAGAGGCTCTGAGCACCAGAGCCAGAGTCCCTGCTCCTGTCAAACCTGCTGCTCCAGATACACAGCGATGGGCCTGCTTCCCACCTCGTGGTCACAGCCTACCCTGGGTCCTCCCCTCAGGCCTGCCCGGGGCCTCCCCAGTCCTTTCAGGGCTCGGCTCTGGGGGCAAACGCTGGCAGGCACGGGTGTTGGTGGGGCCGCACCTGCTGTAGAGCCCCTGTCACCCCCCTGACAGAGGAGAGGAATTTGGACAAGTTAGTTTCCTTTCTTGCCTCTGTGGAGACGTGTGGAGGGCCTGGGTCACCTCGTGGCAGCGTTTCTCAGGCTCTGGAGATGACTCGTGTACATGAGAACCAAACAAAGCACTCAGATGGGAAGGAAATTCCATGCAGTGCGAATTCATAATATGTTAAGCGTTAGGATTAAAATTGCATACATTTCGCTTTCCACTTTTGTAAAAAAAATAAACCAAATACAACTTGTATTATAGTTGAAAAAGCAGTGTCTTCTGTCCCCTCTTCTTGTGGGAATATATAAAGGCATAAAAGTAATGACGCTAACATGAGGTGTACTGATTGGCTTTTACCTGAAAGTCACTGGCAGGGTTTGATGATGGGTGAGGAAGAAGAAGGAATATGAGCAAGGAAAAGAGGGCACTTTCAGGTCTCTGTCCATTGTGCAGGTGCCGGAGTCAGGATGCGTCGTACTGCAGGTGGGGTGGGGGCAGGGTCCCCACTCTCAGCCTCTGTCATCAGACTCCCTCTCCTCACAGGCCCAGAGGGCGGGACTTAGCCTTTCTCACCTGGGGTTATGTACATTAACTTCCCCGGTGGGAGCTTTGCATAGAGAGGAGCTTCCCTGCCTTCCCCTGGGACCGTGGTGAAGCTTCCTTGCCCACAGGATAGTTTCTGGACTGGAAGGTTCGGTTGGACTCTGTGTTTCAGCAGCTCACTTAGCAGGGCCCAATTCCTTCCTCTTGTCCCTGGATGCGCGTTCCAGAACCCAGGACTCCAGATCCCTGATCTTGGACACCAGCTCCCCCAACTGACCCTGTGACTTGATCTCATTCTTCTGAGTGACCACAGAGCAGAAGGGACACGACAAACCTTTCCCATGGGGCTCCTTCTGCCATGAATTGATGCACTAGTGGCCGCGGATATAAGCACAGTTTAGGTACATAGCTTTTTCTGGATAACCTAGGCAGGTGAGACATTTGCTTCGTTCTTTACAATGTTCGGCCAGACCCACTCTCGGGAATAATAAGTATACTAGAGTTTCCTAATGACCCAAATGACCACGAGGGCTTGAGGTTTTATCCTCTTTGCTTGCATAGACCTGTCATGTACCTAGTATTTCTCATCCCTCTACAAGGATATGGCCTACAGCATAATACAAATATGAATATGAATATAAATATAAATATAAATAAATGACTCTTGGCCTGGAACTTCTGATATCTGAGATGCTATTTAGGATAAATGGTGCAATTGGTCATTCAGCTTTGACCTGAGCTGGTGAAATGAACCAGATCTGCGGTGTCTGATATCGTAGCCACCAACTACCCGTGGCCTTCGAGCACCTGGAATTCAGCTCACCTGAATTGAGATGTGCTCTGAGTGTAAAATATACACTGGATGCTGAAACAAGAATAAGAAAGAGAACTTAAATTATTTTATTGAGATTTTTAAAACACTGTCTCATTGACGTAAATGCATGTTGGAGTGATACCATTTTTCCAATTACAATTCTTTTGACTTTTCTCCTTTTACTGTGTGTAATGTGGCTACTAGAAAAGTTATGATTGACACAGGTGGGTCACATTAGACGTCTGCCAGATGCTGCCAGACTCGGCTCAGAGAGCCTCCAGCTCGGGGAGCTGGTCCCACCTGGCCGCCACTCAGACCCGGAGCAGCAGACGAGGGGTGGAAGCAGTCAATGGGGAGCTCAGTTCAGCATCTCGTGGGACAGTCCAAGCTATGATCTAGTTAAGGAAAAGGAAGACTTGGTCATCTCTCCAGCGTGGGTATTGAAAATCTAGTCCTGCCCACAGCTCCGGGAGCAGAGAGCCCGAGTGCCCCCAGTGTCTCTAGGTGCGCACGCTGTGCTTGGAATTGAGTTGGGCTCAGAAACACTTGCTGTATTAGTAAAATACTTCATTCCCCAGACTTTGCTCTCTCATATTTGCCTTTTGTGGAACCCTCAGAAGTTAAAACAAAATTGCACAAGATTGGGTGTGTCCTCTGTGAGATTCTTCTCGGGTTTCCCACTCCCTCCAAAGGTGACTCGGTTCTGGAACAAGAATGATCTACAAGGGGCACTTTCTGTGAAAGGGTTCTCTTCCCACCTACCATACCAGCATTCATCTCTTGAATCTGATTCATTTTAATTGAATTCTAGGAGAAAAGCGATTTGCTTATGACAGAAAGCTTGTGCCACAAATGGTTTTGTGGCACATTGACCAAAATTTCAAAGGGAGCTACACGTTCAGAAAATTTGAATTTGAGTATTTACAAATTTCAAGAATTGCCTGTGGCCAATAAGTATAATTTTTTTCTTGTCTTCTGGACAAAATCAGTCATGTATTTAACTTCATCAACATTACTCCATATATATTACTCCATATATATACTTGTAAAAATTCATGCTTCATCATTAATCCACACCATGGAAGGTAAAATTCCAATTTCAACTCGACTCATATTTTCTTAAGATTAAAGTCTTCAGCTTTACTAATTAATAGTCACCCATCACTAATATCGGTACAAATTCTCTTTAACTTTAGCTCAGCTATTTAGAACACGCAGGTCCAGACTGATGGACATACAACCTATTTGCTAAGGAATCATGGGGAACCAAGCAAGGGGGATGGCATTTGGCTCTGCTTCGTTCCCATCCTCTGAGATGGATTCTTCACGTTGATTTTATTGCCACTCAGTGACGAAAAAAAAGAAATCTCTTATTGCTACCATGTTTTATTGCACAGTGAAATATAAAAATACAGGTGTATCAAAACCATGAAGCCAAATATATGTGAGATTCAAAATATGGGAAGGTCATAACAACGGTTCATAAATTATACATATTTTAAATATCCTTTTTGGCAAACCCTCAGAGAAATTTGAGGGGTTTTTGTTGTTGTGCCTCACTTATTTTGTGTTTTTC
>NW_024425564.1:35084376-35085359 GCF_017311325.1 Ursus maritimus
TTAGTCATAAAATCTCCAACAGACCTCTCCAGAGTTTAGGCTAAAGAGCTGACATAGGGCGGGGCCCAGAAATGGCATCACAGTGGGGCTGGTCACCAGAAGGACCAAAGTGGGAGTCAAGGACTGGAAATTTCAGCCCCAGCCACTGGCCTTCTGTGAGGGGAGGGGGCTGAAGATTGGGTTATAAAAAGTCTTGAACAAGAGGTTGGTGAACACATTAATATTCTGGAAAGGTGATTTTCCCCCAGAGAGGGCGTGGAAGCTCTCCACTACTCCCCACCCCCTTTAGACCTTCTTTGCTATAGGTATCTCTTCCATTGGGCATTTCCTGAGTTGTATTCTTTATAATAAACTGGTCGATGTAAGTAAAGTGCTTTCCTGACTTCTGAGTCGATCTTTATTTCCCCTTCATTCACATAACTTTTATTACAGTGTATTTATAATTGTTTTTTCCTTTTTTAAAATTTAAATTCAATTAGGCAGCATATAGTACATCATTAGTTTCAGATGTAGTGTTCAATATTATATTATTTGTGTATACACCCCAGTGCTCATCACATCACGCACCCCCCTTAATGCCCATCACCCAATTACCTCATCCCCCCATCCACCTCACCTCCAGCAACCCTCAGTTTGTTTCGTATACTTAAATGTCTCTCATGGTTTTTCTCCCTCTCTGATGACCTCCAGTTCAGTTTTCCCTCCCTTCCCCTATGATCCTCTGCACTGTTTCTTAGAGTCTACCTATGAGTGAAACCATATACTTGTCTTTCTGACTGCTGTGTTTCACTCCGTATAATACACTCCAGTTCCGTCCAGGTCGATGTAAGTGGTAAGAATTCATCCTTTCGGGGGCGCCTGGGTAGCGCAGTCGTTAAAGCGTCTGCCTTCGGCTCAGGGCGTGATCCCGGCGTACCGGGATCGAGTCCCACATCGGGCTCCTCCGCTATGAGCCTGCTTCTTCCTCTCCCACTCCCCCTGCT
>NW_024425564.1:35086298-35087990 GCF_017311325.1 Ursus maritimus
TGGCCTCTGCAGTGGGGACAGACTTGTGGGACTGAGCCCTGAAATCCGTGGAGTATGAATTGAATTGTTGGAGAACTTGGCGAGTTGGTTGTGGTTGGTGTCAAGAAATAAGAGCACACGGGTGTACTTGAAACATGAACACACTTTTGGTGAGTGCAGTGGTCATAAACACAGCCGGCCGCTAGGTGGGGCTGTGTCAAAGACTATGCCAGCTCTTCCCTCTTCCCTGTCCCCACCCGGGCTTACCCCCTCCTCCATTCTACTATCTGAAATGCCCAGCAGAGGGCAAGGACCCATCTGATTCCACAACTGCTCAGTTCAGTAAACATTTCTGTCTCTTGCTAACTAGGGATATCTTCACCACCTGCTCCTCACAAGACTACTAAAAATTAGAGCAGTTTAAACTCATAGGTAAATGTTCAGCTTGCCTTCTTTCTGGAAACCTTTATCCTTTTTTTAGGGAGGAGAGCGAAAGAGGAAGAGGGAGAGAGAGAATCTTAAGCAGACTCCGGCCCAAGGAGGAGCTCCATGCGGGGGCTCCATCTCATGACCCTGAGATCATGACCTGAGCTGAAACCAAGAATCCAATGCCCATCACTCTTCCTTTCCCGTTGCTTCCCCACCTCCTTTGGGCTCTTGATTGGTGCCCTTGTGGAAGGTCTCCCTGCCATGCCAAACCTCAGGTGGAATCTATTCCCTATATAAAGCACCTGCCTCGACTCTTGATTTCCCTCGAAAGACATGTAACACAGTCCCGTCCTTTTTCTTGGCTTTGTGGGGGAAAAATGATAATACTAATGTGTGTCTTAACCTTTTGATATGGAAAAGGATGTGGCTACCCCAGAGTGCAAAAAAAAGCAAAGGCTTCAAAAATCATACTGCCCCCTATGTCTGGTCTTGCTTATTTCCCTCCTTACAACATTTTTACTGATTCACTGCTTAATGATCGTGAGACAAGGTCTCTCTTATAGGCATCATTAATTGAGTCCTGAGTTCGATGTTCAGGACAGATTTCTGTGGGAAGGTTTATTGACTGTGGAAAGAGCAGAGATAAGCCACTGAAATGCAAAAGGAATACGTGGGCCTCTTCTATGTCCAGGCTCTGCATTCTGACCAGTGGCTGAATTTGTTTTTTCTCTCCAATTGGTATGACCTCAGATGTAGATACACCCAATGACAACCTCATGATTTCTGCTACCCTGAAGAGTGTTCAAAGTGGGCATTCGGTTCAGATAGAATCCGAAAGAGGTGCTAAGAGGTTCAGCTACACACTTGACATCATGGACTCCCCTTGGTTGCCCTCTGGCCACCCTACTGGGAAGTAGATCCAAGGAACATGCAAAGAATAGATGTGGGCATTTGCAAAGAATCTGTTCACTAACAGGAAGTTCCAACTGCCTGCAAAACTTGGATTCTGGATTGTGGATTTGAGAAATAGAAAGCCCTCGTTTATTTATTGGCACTGGGCCTAGGGCTGCTCTTTTCATGGACCCCAAGTTCTACCTAGTGGGGATCATCCTGAGTGTGGATATTTGAAACCTTTCATTTTCTAACGTCAGCATTGTGTCCTGGATGAATTCCTAACCTTGTGACCAGGTTTACCAAAGTAGTACTTTACCAAAGTAAAAGGGTTGTTTTATGCCATTATTTCCTGGGGCTTGATCTCACGAATCTGAGATCATGACCTGAGCC
>NW_024425565.1:0-18150 GCF_017311325.1 Ursus maritimus
GCCCCGCAGGCCCGAGCTGCTGGCTGTATGGCGAGCTACACTTGCTGAGGTGAGGGTGTGGGGAGGGTGAGCATGGGCCTCAGGTTTGGGGTGTGGGAGGCCGCCGAAGTTCGCTGGTGGCTCAGGAGGGCCCTCCTGGTTCTCCCGCCCTGAATGCTCTATGGCCTCCCAAGGCACACGGTTTCCTGCGGGGTGGCAGACTGAGTCCTGCTGTGGGGCTCAGGTGTCCCGAATCCCTGCGGCTGCGGCTCCAGGCTCCTGGGGAGGGGCCCCTCCACAGATGAACTAGGGTTAGGGTTGGGGCCCAGGAACCCCGCAGGCCAGATCTGCCCACTATGTGGTGAGCTTCGCCACGGGCTGAGGTGAGTGTGTGGGGTGGGGTGAGCATGGGCTTCAAGGTTGGGTTTAGGGATTGCCGAAGTTCGCCGGGGGCTCTGGGGGCCCTCCTGGTTCTCCCGCCCTGAATGCTCTACAGCCTCCCAAGGGGCACGGTTTCCTGCAGGCTGGCAGGCTTTGACCTGCAGTGGGGCTCAGGTGTCCCCAGTCCCTGGGGCAGCGGCACCGGGCTCCAGGGGAGGGGCCCTACCCAGCCGACCTAGGGTCAGGTCTAGGCCCCAGGAACCTGGCAGGCCTGATCTGCCGGCTCTGCGACGAGCTCGGTGGCAAGCTGAAGGGAAGGCGTGGGGCGGGATGAGCGTGGGCCTCAGGGTTGGGGTGAGGGGCCGCGAGATCTCTGTGGCTCAGGCCCTACCAGTTCTCCTGCACGGATGCTTGCGGTGCCCCAAGGGGCATGGTTTCTCAGGGTGGCAGGCTGAGTTCCGTGGTGGGCTCAATCCTCGGGTTAGGTACAATAGGGTATGGGTTAAAGTAGGTATGGGTTACGGTTAGGTATGGGTGAGGTAGGGTTAGGGTTAGGGTAAGGAGAGGGTACGGGTTAGGGTTGGGTTTAGGGGTTACAGGTTGAGGTTGGTTAGGGCCAGATTAGGGGTTTAGGATAGCGGTTTAAGAGTTTAGGGTTATAATGGTGGTTAGGTTTAGGTACGGGATTAGGCTTAGGGTGTTAGAGTACGCATTAGGGTACGGTTTAGGTACGGGTTAGGTGGTTTAGGGTAAGTGTTGGCATCGGATTTGGGTACGGTTTAGGTATGAGTTGGGTTAGACAAGGCGGTTAGGTAAGTTTAGGTTATGGTACAGGTTAGGTTACGGTTTGGTTAGGTTTAGGTCGGTTAGGGAACGGGTTACGGATAGGGATACTGTACGGTTTAGGTTAAGGTATATAGGGTACGGTTAGGTACAGGTTATGGTTAGGTATGGGTTAGGTATGGGTTGGTCCGGGTTAGATTGGGTAGCGGGTTAGGTATGGGTTAGGTACAATGCAGGGTTAAGGTTAAGGTAGGTACTGGTTTGGGTTAGGTATGGGTTACGGTTTAGGCTTTAGGTTACGTTAGGGTACGGTTAGGTTAGGTACGGGTAGGTTAGGGCACGGTTATGGTAACAGTTAGGTATGTGTTGGGTAGGTCAGGCTCGGCTCTAGTGTTAAAGTTAGGGTATGGGTTATGGCACTTATTAGGGTTACAGTTAGGATTAGGGTATGATTTAAGTTACAGGTTAGGGTACAGTTTAGGGTTAGGGTACGGGTTAGGGTACGGGTTAGAGTACGTGTTAGGGTTATGGTTAGGGTTAGGGTACAGGTTAGGGTTAGGGTTAGGGTAAGGGTTAGTGTTAGGGTTAGAGTATGGGTTAGGGTACGGGTTAGGGTTAGGTTTAGGGTTAGGTTACGGGTTAGGGGTATGGTTAGCCGAAGGGGTAGGGTTAGGGGTAGGGTTAGGGGTATGGTAGGCGTCGGGGTAGGGTTAGGGTTTAGGGTTAGGGTTTGGGGGTTGGGGTTAGTGGTTAAGGTTAGGGTTTAGGGTTTCGGGATTAGGGTTAGGGGTTAAGGTTTAGGGTTTAGGGTTAATGTTAGGGTTTAGGGTTTAAGGATTAGGGTTTAGGGTTAGTTTTAGGGTAGGGTTAGGGTTAGGGTAAGGGTTAAGGGTTATGGATAGGGTTAGGATTAGGGGTTAAGGTTTAGGGTTTAAGGTTAGGGGTTAGGGTTTAGGGTTAGGGTAAGACCGCAGTAGGCCAGCAGGACCAATGCACCGGCTGTGCGGCGAGCGGTGGAGTGGGCCGAGGTGAGGGCGCTGGCGAGCGGGAGTATGGTATCCAACGTTTTGGCACAGGGTGCCTTTGAACGTCGCTAGAGGCTCGGAGGGCCCTGCCCGTTCTCCCGCCCTGAATGACCGGCGGCCCCCCTAGTGGCCCGGGTTGTGGTGGGTTGGCAGTGTGAGTCTGGCACTGTGGTTTTGGGGTCCGCAATGCCATGCATTGCAGCATAAGGCCCCTTAGGAGGGGCCCCTCTGGGGCCGTCCTAGGGTTAGTGTTAGCACCCAGGAGTCCGGCAGGCATGATCCGCCAGCTGTGCGGTAGCGGAGGGCCAGGCCGAGGGGAGGGCGCCGGTGAGCTGGAGCGTGGGCCCAAGCATTTTGACGCGGGTGGCGTTGGAAGGTCGCCGGGGGATTGGAGGGCCCTTCAGGTTCTCCCGCCCTGAATGGTAGCGGCGCCCCTAGTGGCCCGGGTGGTGGCGGGGCGGCACAGTGAGTACGGCGCTGGGGATCGCGGGTCCCCAATCCCTGGCGTTGCTGCGCCAGCGCCCTTGGGAGGTTCCCCACGGGGGCCAACCTAGGGTTAGGGTTAGCCCCCAGGGGGGCCTTAGAAGTTCACCGGGACTCGGAGGGCCCTGCCCATTCTCCCGCCCTGAATGACCGGCGGCGCCCCTAGTGGCCCCGGTGCCGGCAGGGCGGCAGGGTGAGTCCGGCGCTGGGGCTTGGGGGTCATCAATCCCCGGTGTTGTGGCGACAGGCCCCTTGGGAGGGGCCCCTCGGGGGCCAACCTAGGGTTAGGGTTAGCCCCCAGGAGCCTGGCAGGCCCGATCCGCCTGCTGAGCGACGAGCAGAGGGGTGGGCCGAGGTGAGTGCGCTGGCGAGCGGGAGCGTGGGCCCAAGCGTTTTGGCGCGGGGGGCCTTCGAAGGTCACTGGGGGCTTGGAGGGCCCTGCCCATTCTCTCGCCTGAATGACCGGTGGCGCCGCTAGCGGCCCGGGTGATGGCGGGGCGGCAGGGTGAGTCCGGTGCTGAGGCTCGGGCTTCCCTATACCTGACATTGCAGTGCCAGGCCCCTTGGGAAGGGCCCCTCTGGGGCTGATGTAGGGTTCGAGTTAGCCCTCAGGGGGCCGGCAGGCCCGATCCACCGTCTTGAGGCGAATGGAGTCACGGTCGGAGGTGAGGGCGCTGGCGAGCGGAGCGTGGGCCCCAGCGTTTTGGTGCTGGGGGCCTTCAAAGTTCACCAGGGCTCAGAGGGCCCTGCCCGTTCTCCCGCCCAAAACGACCAGTGGCGCCCTAGCACCACTGGTGTCAGCGGGGCAGCAGGGTGAGTCTGGCGTTACAACTCGAGGGTCCCCAATCCCCGGCGTTGTGGCGGCAGGCCCCCTCTGGGGCCGACCTAGGATTAGAGTTAGCCCCCAGGAGGCCGGCAGGCCTTATCCTCCATCTGTGCGGAGAGCCCTTTCTCCCGCCCTGAATGACTGGCAGCACCCTTAGCGGCCTGGGTGGTGGCGTGGAGGCATGGTGAGTCTGGCGCTGCGGCTCGGGAATCCCCAATCCCAGGCGTTGCGGCCCCAGGCCCCTAGGATGGGCCCCTTGGGGCTGACCTAGGGTTAGGTTTAGCCCCTAGGAGGCCTGCAGGCCCAATTCGCCGGCTGTGCGACAAGCGGAGGGGCGGACTGAGGTGAGGGCCCAGGTGAATGGGAGCATGGGCCCCAGCATTTTGGCGCGGATGGCCTTCGAAAGTCGCTGGGTTCTCAGGAGCCCTGCCCGTTCTCCCACCCTGAATGACCTGCGATGCCCCAGTGGGTCCTGTGTTGGCCGGGTGGCAGGGTGATTCCGGCGCTGCAGCTAGGGGGTCCCCAGTCCCAGGCATTGTGGCGCCAGTCCCCTTGGGAATGGCCCCTCGGGGGCTGACCTAGGGTAGGGTCAGCCCCCAGGAGGCCGGCAGGCCCGATACGCCACTGTGGGGTGAGTAGAGGGGTGGGCCGAGGTGAGGGTGCTGGTGAGCGGGAGCGTGGCCACAGCGGTTTGGCTCCGGGGGCCTTCGAATGTCCCGCGGCTCAGAAAGCCCTGGCCCTTCAACCGACCTGAAAACCGGCGGCGCCCCTAGTGGCCCGGGTGACGTGGGACGGCAGGGTGAGTCCAGCATTAGGAATCGGGAGTCCCCAATCCCCGGCACTGCGGGATCAAGCCCCTTAGGATGGGCTCCTAGTGGGCCGATCTAGGGTTAGGGTTAGCTCCCAGGAGGCCAGCAGGCCCGATATGCCAGCTAGACTGAGAGAGGAGGGGCGGGCCGAAGTAAAGGTGGTGGCGAGCGGGAGCGTGGGCACCAGCGTTTTGACTTGGGGCTTTCAAAGGTCGCCGGGGTCTTGAGGGCCCTGCCCGTTATCCCACCCTGAATGAGCAGCGACGCCCCAGCGTGCCCGGTGTCAGCGGGGAGGCAGGGTGAGTCTGGCGCTGGGGCTCGGGGGTCCCCAATCCCCGGTGTTGCGGGGGCAGACACCTTGGGAGGGGCTCCTCATGGGACGACCTAGGGTTAGAGTTAGCCACCAGGAGGCTGGCAGGCCCAATCCTCTGGCTGGGCGGCGAGAGGTGGTTTGCCAGAGGTAAAGGCGCTGCAGAGCGGGAGCGTGGGCCCCTGCATTTTGGCGTGGGAGCCTTCAAATGTTGCAGGTTTCTCCAGGGCCCTGTCCATTCTCCCGCCCTGAATGACCGGCGGCGCCCCTAGCGGCCCGGGGGGGCGGCGTTGTGGCAGGGTGAGTCGGGCTCTGGGGATTGGGGTCCCCGATCCCCAGTGTAGCGGCACCAGGACCCTTGGGAGGGGCCCCTGAGGGGCCGACCTAGGGTTAGGGTTAAGACCCAGGAGGCCAGCAGGCCTGATCCGCCCGCTGTGCTGAGAGCTGAGGGTCGAGTCGAGGTGAGGGCGCAGGGAGCGGGAGCCTGGGCACCAGTGTTTTGGTGCGGGAAGCCCTTGAAGGTTATCGGGGTCTCGGAAGGCCCTGCCCCTTCTCTCGCCCTGAATGACCTGCGGTGCCCCTAGCGGCCCGGGTGGCGACAGTGCGGCAGGGTGAGTCTGGCTCTGGGGCTCTGAGTCACCAACCCCCAGCGTTGCAGAGCCAGGCCCCTTGGGATGTCCCCCATAGGGCCGACCTAGGGTTTCAGTTAGCCCCCAGGAGCCCAGCAGGCCCTATCCACTGGCTCTGCAGCAACCGGAGGGGCGGGCCAAGGTGAGGGCGCTGGCGAGCAGGAGCGTGGGAGCCACCTTTTTTGCACGGGGGTCCTTCGAAGGTCGCAGGGGAAACGGAACGCCCTGCCAGTTCTCCCACCCTGAATGACCCGCGGCGCCCCTAGCGGCCCGGGTGGTGGCGAGGCGGCAGGTGAGTCCGGCGCTGGGGCTTGGGGGTCCCTCCACCGCATTGCGGCGCCAGGCCCCTTGGGAGGGGCCCCTCGGGGGCTGACCTAGGGTTAGGGTCATCCCCCAGGACGCCAGCAGGCTCAATCCACCAGTTGTGCGTCGAATGGAGGGGTGGGTCTGGGTGAGGTCTCTGTCTAGCGGGAGCTTGGGCCCAAGCGTTTTGGCTCTGGGGGCCTTTGAATGTTTCCGGGGACTTGACGGGTCCTGCCCATTCTCCTCCCTGAGTGACCAGCAGCGCCCCTAGCTGCCCAGGTGGCGGCGGGGCGGGAGGGTGAGTCAGGCGCTGAGGCTCGGGTATCCCCAATCCCCGGCATTGCGGCGACAGGCCCCTTGGGAGGGGTCCCTCGGGGGCCAACCTAGGGTTAGGTTTAGGCCCTAGGAGGCCGGCAGGCCCTATTCGCCAGCTTTGTGAAGAGCTGAGTGGCGGACCGAGGTGAGGGCGCTGGTTTGTGGGAGTGTGGGCCTGGGCGTTTTGGCACGGGGGGCCTTCGAAGGTCGCCGTGTCTTGGAGGGCCCTGCCTGTTGTCCCACCCTGAATGAACGGGAACACCCCAAGCCCCCGGGTGGCGGCTGGTCAGCAGGGTGAGTCAGGTGCTAAGTCTCGGGTCCCCAATCCCCGGCATTGCGGCGCCAGACCCCTTGGGAGGGGCCCCTCAGGGGTCGATCTAGGGTTATGGTTACCTCCAGGAGGCCTGTGGACCCAATCAGCGTCTGTGCAACATGAGGAGGGTTGGGCCAAGGTGAGGGCACTGCCGAGCCTGAGCATGAGCCCAAGCGTTTTAGCGTGGGAGGCTTTCGAAGGATGGCGGGGGCTCCGAGGGCCCTGACCGTTCTCCTTCCCTGATTGACCGGTGGGCCCCTAGCGGCTCAGGTGGCTGAAAGGCAGCAGGGTGAGTCCGGCACTTGGGCTCGGGGTCCCCATCGCCAGCGTTGCGATGCCAGGCCCCTTGGGAAGGGCCCCTCGGGGGCTGACTTGTAGTTAGGGTTAGCCCCCAGGAGGCCGGCAGGCCCAATACACCACCTGGGCATTGAGCAGAGAGTTGGGCTGAGGTGAGGGTGCTGGGGACCATGAGCCTGGGCCGAAGTGTTTTGGTTTGGGGCACCTTCGAAGGTTGGCGGGGGTTCGGAGGGCCCTGCCAGTTCTCCCACCCTGAAGGAACGTCGGCACCCCTAGCGGCCCATCTGGGGCTGCGCGACAGGGTGCATCCGGCGCTGGGGCTTGGGGGTCCCCAATCCCCAGCGTTGTGGCACCAGGCCCGTTAGGAAGGGACCCTCAGGGGCCATCCTGGGGTTATGGTTAGCGCCCAGGAGGCCGGCAGGCCAGATCGGCCGGCTGTGCGATTAGCGGAGGTGCGGGCCGAGTTGAGGGCGATGGCGAGCAGGAGCATGAGCCCCTGCGTTTTGGAGCCCTGGGCCTTGGAATGTTGCCATGGCTCAGAGGGCCCTGCCCATTCTCCTGCCCTGAATAAACATTGGCACCCCTTGAGGCTCCTTTGGCGGTGGGGCGGAAGGGTGAATCCCGCGCTGCGGCTTGGGGATCCCCAATTCCCAGCGTTGCGGGGGCAGGCCCCTTGGGAGGGGCTCCTCGTGGGCCAACCTAGGGTTAGAGTTAGCCCCCAGGAGGCCAGCAGGCCCAATTCTCAGGCTGGGTGGCGAGAGGTGGGCGGGCCGAGGTAAAGGCGCTGGCCAGCGGGAGCGTGGGCCCCTACATTTTTGCGCGGGAGGCTTCAAATGTCGCAGGTTTCTCCAAGGCCCTGTCCGTTCTCTGGCCCTGAATGACGGTGGCGCCCCAGCGGCCCGGGTGGCGGCGTTGTGGCAGGGTGAGTCTGGCTCTGGGGCTTGAGGTCCCCGATCCCCGGTGTAGTGGTACCAGGACCCTTGGGAGGGGCCCCTGGGGGGCCGACCTAGGGTTAGGGTTAGCCTCCAGGAGGCCGGAAGTCCCCATCCGCCCACTGTGTGGCGAGCAAAGGGCAGGCCGAGGTGAGGGCACTGGGGAGCTGGAGCATGGGCTGGGGCATTTTGGCGCAGGGGGCCTTTGAAGGTCACCTGGGGCTCGGAAGGCCCTGCCCCTTCTCTCGCCCTGAATCACCGGCAGCGCCCCTAGCGGCCGGGGTGGAGACAGTGCGGCAGGGCGAGTCCGGCTCTGGGGCTCTGAGTCACCAATCCCCAGCGTTGCAGAAACAGGCCCCTTGAGATGTGCCCCACGGGGCCGACCTAGGGTTTCGGTTAGCCCCCAGGAGCCCGGCAGGCACTATCCACCGGCTCTGAATCAAGCGGACAGGCGGGCCGAGGTGAGGGCACTGGCGAGCAGGAGCATGGGAGCCAACGTTTTTGCGCGGGTGGCCTTCGAAGGTCAGTGGGGGCTCGGAGGGCCCTGCCCGTTCTCCTGCCCTGATTGAGCAGTGGGCCACTAGTGGCTCGGGTGGCCGAAGGGCAGCAGGGTGAGTCCGGCACTTGGGCTTGGGGTCCCCATCCCCAACGTTGTGATGCCAGGCCCCTTGGGAAGGGCCCCTCAGTGGCCGACCTATGGTTAGGGTTAGCCCCAAGAGGCCGGAAGGCCTGATACACCACCTGTGCGTCGAGTGGAGAGTTGGGCCGAGGTGAGGGTGCTGGTGAACATGAGCCTGGGTCCAAGTGTTTTGGTTCGGGGCGCCTTCGAAGGTTGGCGGGGTTCGTAGGGCCCTGCCCGTTCTCCCAACCTGAATGAATGGTGGCGCCCCTAGTGGCCTGGGTGGGGAGGGGTGGCAGGGTGCATCCGGCGCTGGGGCTTGGGGGTCCTCAATCCCCGGCATTGCGGCACCAGGCCCCTTGGGAAGGGCCCCGCGGGGACCAACCTAGGGTTAGGCCTAGCACCTAGGAGGCCGGCAGGCCCTATTCACCAGCTGTGTGGAGAGCGGAGTGGGTGACCAAGGTGAGGGCGCTGGTGAGCGGGAGCGTGGGCCTGGGCATTTTGGTGTGGGGGCCTTTGAAGGTCGCCGTGACTTGGAGGACCCTGCCCGTTCTCCTGCCCTGAATAAGGGCAGCACCCCAAGCCCCCAGGTGGCAGCTGGGCGGCAGGGTGAGTTCAGTGCTGAGGCTCTTGGGTCCCCAATCCCCGGCATTGAGGCGCCAGGCCCCTTGGGAGGGGCCGCTCAGGGGTCGATCTAGGGTTACAGTTAGCCCCCAGAAGGCCGGTGGACCCGATCAGCGGCTGTGCAATACGCGGAGGGTTGGGCCGAGGTGAGGGCGCTGGCGAGCCTGAGCATGAGCCCAAGCGTTTTAGCGCGGGGGGCCTTCAACGGTCAGCGGGGGCTCGGAGGGACCTGCCCGTTCTCCCACTCTGAATGACCGGGGGGCCCCTAGAGTCTCCGATGGCTGAAGGGCAGCAGGGTGAGTCCAGCACTTGGGCTCGGGGTCCCCATCCCCAGCATTGCGGCGCCAGGACACTTGGGAAGGGCCCCTTGGGGGCCGACCTACAGTTAAGGTGAGCCGCCAGGAGGCCGGCAGGCCCGATACACCACCTGTGCGTCGAGAGGAGAGTTGGGCTGAGGTGAGGGTGCTGGTGAACATGAGCCTGGGCCGAAGCGTTTTGGTTTGGGGCGCCTTCGAAGGTTGGCAGGTGTTCGGAGGGCCCTGCCCGTTCTCCCACCCTGAAGGAATGTCGGTGCCCCTAGGGGCCCATGTGGGGCAGGGCAGCAGGGTGCATCCAGCGCTGGGGCTTGGGGGTCCCCAATCCCCGGCGTTGCGGCGCCATGCCCGTTAGGAAGGGACCCTCAGGGGCCATCATAGGGTTAGGGTTAGTGCCCAGGAGGCCGGCAGGCCTGATCTGCCAGCTGTGCGAGGAGTGGAGATGTGGGCCGAGTTGAGGGCGATGGCGAGCGGGAGCGTGGGCCCCAGCGTTTTGGCGCGGGGGGCCTTCGAAAGTCGCTGGGGGCTCAGGGGGCCCTGCCCGTTCTCCTGCCCTGAATGACCGATGGCGCCCCTAGAGGACCGGGTGGCAGCGGGGCAGCAGGGTGACTCATGCGCTGGGGCTCGGGGGTCCACAATCCCCGGCGTTGCGGCGCCAGGTGCCTTGGGAGGGACCCCTCGTGGGCTGCCCTATGGTTAGGGTTAGCCCCCAGGAGGCCGGCAGGCCCGATCGACCAGCTTTGCGGTGAGCAGAGGGGCGGGCCGAGGTGAGGGCGCTGACAAGCGGGAGTGTGGGCGCAAGCGTTTTGTTGAGGGGTGCCTTCGAAGGTCGCCCGTGGCTCGGAGGGCCCTGCCTGTTCTCACACCCTGAATGACCGACGGTGCCGCTAGAGGCCCGTGTGGCGGTGGGGTGGCACGGTGAGTCCGGCGCTGGGGCTCGGGGGTCCCCAATCCCAGGCATTGTGCCAGGCCCCTTCGGAGGGGCCCCTCAGGGGCCAACGTAGGGTTATGGGTAGCCCCCAGGAGGAGGGCAGGCCTCATCTGCCGGCTCTGCGTCAAGCAGAGGGGCGGGCCGAGGTGAGGGTGCTGAGGAGTGGGAGCGTGGGTTCAAGTGTTTTGGATAAGGGGGCCTTCGAAGGTCGCCGCGGGCTTGGAGGGCCCTGCCGTTCTCCCGCTCTGAATGACCAGCGGCACCCATAGAGGCCCGGGTGGCGGTGGGGCGGCAGGGTGAGTCCATGCTCTGGGGTTCGGGGGTCCCCAATACCCGGGGTTGCGGCACCAGGCCCCTTGGGACGGGCCCCTCGAGGGCCGACCTAGGGTTAGGCTTAGCCCCCAGGAGGTCGGCAGTCCCCATCAGCCGGGTGTGCAGTGAAGGGGTGGGCCGAGGTGAGGGCGCTAGTGAGTGGGAGCGTATGTCCAAACGTTTTGGCGCGGGGGGCCTTCAAAGGTCGCCGGAGGCTTGGAGGGCCCTGCCCGTTCTCCCGCCCTGAATGACCGGCGGCACCCCTAGTGGCCCAGGTAGCAGCGGGGTGACACGGTGAGTCCGGCACTGGGGCTCGGGGGTCCCCAATGCCCTGTGTTGCGGAGCCAGGCCCCTTGGGATATGCCCCTCGGGGGCCGACCTATGGTTATGTTAGCCCCTAGGAGGCCGGCAGTCCGGATCCCCCCGCTGTTTGGAGAGCAGAGGGGCGAGCCGAGGTGAGGGCGCTGGCGAGCGGCAGCATTGGTCCAAGCGTTTTGGCGTGGGGTCCTTCGAAAGTCGCCGGGGGCTCGGAGGGCCCCGCCCGTTCTCCCACCTTGAATGACCGGTGGCGCCACTAGCGGCCTGGGTGGCGGCGGGGCGGCACGGTTAGTCCGGCGCTGGGGCTCCGGTGTCAGCAATCCCAGGCGTTGTGGTGCCAGGCCCCATCGGATGGGCCCCTAGAGGGCCAACCTAGGATTAGGGTTAGCCCACAGGAGGCCAGCAGGCCTCATCAGCCGGTTGTGCGGTGAGCGGGGCGGGGGCGGGCCGAGGTGATGGTGCTGGCGATCAGGAAGTTGGGCCCAAGCGTTTTAGCGCGGGAGGTATTCGAAGGTTGCCTGGGGCTCAGAGGGCCCTGCCCCTTCTCCCTCCTTGAATGACCGGTGGCGCCCCTACCGTCCCAGTTGGTGGTGGGGCAGCAGGGAGAGTCTGGCGCTGGGGCTCGGGTGTCCCCAATCCCCGGTGTTGCAGCGCAAGGCCCCTTGGGCGGGGTCCCTCGTGGGCTGACCAAGTGTTAGGGTTAGCCCCCAGGATGCCGACAGGCCTGATCTGCAGGCTGTGCGGCAAGCGGAGGAGCGAGCTAAGATGTGGGTGCTGGCGAGCAGGAGCATGAGCCCAAGCGTTTTCGCAAGTGCGGCCTTCGAATGTCGCCAGGGGCTCGAAGGGCCCTGCCTGTTCTCTCGCACTGAATGACCGGTGGCGCCCCTAGAGGCTCTGGTGGCGTTGGGTCGGCAGGGTGAGTCCGGCACTGGAGCTCGGGGGTCCCCAATCCCCAGCGTTGCAGCGCCAGGCCCCTTGGGAAGGCCCGCTCGGGGGTCGACTTAGGTTAGGGTTACCCCCAGGAGGCCGGTAGGCCCGATCTGCGAGCTGTGCGGCGAGCGGAGGGGCTGGCTCAGATGAGGGCACTGGCGAGCGGGGAATGTGGGCCCAAGCATTTTGGCACGAGGGGCCTTCAAAGGTCGCCAGGGGCTCGGAGGGCCCTGCCCATTCTCCTGCCCTGAATGACTGATGGCGCCCCTTGTGGCCCGGTTGGCAGCGGGGCGGCAGGGAGAGTGTGGCACTGGGGCTCGGGGTTCCCCAATCCCCAACTTTGCAGCGCCAGGGCCTTTGGGAGGGGCCCCTTGGGGACGGACCTAGGGTTAGGTTTAGCCCCCGGGAGGCTGGCAGGCCTGATCCGCTGGCTGTGTGGCAAGCGGAGGGGTGGGCCGATATGAGGGTGCTGGCGAACGGGAACATGGGCCTAAGCGTATTGGCGCAAGTGGCCTTCGAAAGTCGCCGGGGTCTAAGAGGGCCCTGCCCGTTCTCGCTCCCTGAATGACCAGCGGCGCCTCTACTGGCCCTGTTGGTGGCGGGGAAGCAAGGTGAGTCCGGTGCTGGGGCTCAGGGGTCCACAATCCCCGGCGTTGCAGCACCAGGTGCCTTGGGAGGGGGCCCGTGTGGGCCAATCTAGGGTTAGGGTTAGCCCCCCGGAGGCCGTCAGGCCAGATCGGCAAGCTTTGCGGTGAGTGGAGGGGCGGGCCGAGGTGAGGGCGCTGACAAGCGGGAGCGTGAGCGCAACCGTTTTGATGCGGGGTGCCTTCGAAGGTTGCCCGTGGCTTGGAGGGCCCTGCCTGTTCTCACGCCCTGAATGACCAGCGGTGAAGCTAGGGGCCTGGGTGGTGGTGGGGCGGCACGGTGAGTCCGGCGCTGGGCTCAGGGGTCAGCAATCCCAGGCGTTGTGGCGCCAGGCCTCGTCGGACGGGCCCCTCAGGGGCCGATCTAGGGTTAAGGTTAGCCCCCAGGAGGCCGGCAGTCCCGATCCGCCAGCTGTGCGGTGAGTGGAGGGGTGGGCCGAGATAAGGGCGCTGGAGAGCGGGAGCGTGGGCCGAAGCATTTTGTCGCGGGGAGCCTTCAAAGGTCTCCGGGGGCTCAGAGGGCCCTACCCGTTCTCCCGCACTGAATGACTGGCGGCTCCCCTAGCGGCCCAGGTGGTGGCAGAACAGCAGGGTGAGTCCGGTGCTGGGGCTTGGTAGTCCCCAATCCCTTGTGTTGTGGCACCAGGCCCCTTGGGATGGGCCCCTAGGGGGCCTACCTAGAGTTAAGGTTAGCCCTCAGGAGGCTGGGAGGCCCGATCCACCGGCTGTGCGGTGAGCGGAGGGGCAGGCCGAGGTAAGGGCGATGGCGAGCGGGAGCGTGGTCCCAAGAGCTTTGGCCCGGGGGGCCTTTGAAAGTCGCCGGGGGCTCGGAGGGCCCTGCCGTGCTCCCGCCCTGAATGACCGGTGGTGCCCCTTGTGGCCCGGGTGGCGGTGGGGGGCATGGTGAGTCTGGCGCTGGGGCTCAGGAGTCCCCAGTACTCGTCATTGCGGCGCCAGGCCCCTTGGGAGGGGCCACTAGGGGGTTGACCTAGGGTTCGGGTTAGCCCCGAGAAGGCCCGCAGGCCCAATCCGCCAGCTGTGCGGGGAGCGGAGGGGAGGGCCGAGGTAAGGGCGCTGGTGAGCGGGAGCGTGGGCCCAAGCATTTTGGTGCGGGGGGCCTTCGAAGGTCGCCCGTGGCTTGGAGGGCCCTGCCTGTTCTCACGCCCTGAATGATGGGCGGTGCACTAGCAGCCTGGGTGGCGGTGGGGCGGCACGGTGAGTCTGGCGCTGGGGCTAGGGGTCAGCAATCCTAGGCGTTGTGGCACCAGGCCTCATCGGACAGGCCCCTCAGGGGCCGACCTAGGGTTAGAGTTAGCCCCCAGGAGGCCGGCAGGCCCTATCCGCCAGCTGTGCGGTGAGTGGTGGGGTGGGCCGAGGTAAGGGCGCTGTCGAGCGGGAGTGTAGGCGGAAGCGTTTTGTCGCGGGGAGCCTTCAAAGGTCTCCGGGGGCTCAGAGGGCCCTACCAGTTCTCCCGCACTGAATGACCGGCGGCTCCCCTAGCGGCCCAGGTGGCGGCGGAGTGGCAAGGTGAGTCCGGCGCTGGGGCTCGGTAGTCCCAAATCCCCGGCGTTGCGGCGCCAGGCCCCTTGGGATGGGCCCCTAGGGGGCCTACCTAGGGTTAGGGTTAGCCCCCAGGAGGCTGGGAGGCCCAATCCGCTGGCTGTGCGGCGACAGGAGGGGCAGGCCGAGGTAAGGGCGATGGTGAGCAGGAGTGTGGTCCCAAGCGCTTTGGCGCGGGGAGCCTTCGAAATTCGCTGGCGGCTCAGAGGGCCCTGCCGTTCTCCCGCCGTGAATGACCGGTGGTGCCCCTTGTGGCCCGGGTGGCGGTGGGGGGCATGGTGAGTCTGGTGCTGGGGCTCAGGAGTCCCCAATCCCCATCGTTGAGGCGCCAGGCCCCTTGGGAGGGGCCACTAGGGGGCCGACCTAGGGTTTGGGTTAGCCCCCAAAAGGCCCGCAGGCCCGATCAGCCAGCTGTGCGGCGAGCGGAGGGGAGGGCCGAGGTAAGGGCGCTGGCCAGCGGGAGCATGGGCCCAAGCGTTTTGGTGCGGGGGGCCTTCGAAGGTCGCCAGTGACTTGGAGGGCCCTTGCCATTCTCCCTCACTGAATGAACTGTGGCACCCCTAGCGGCCCAGGTGGCGGTAGGGCGGGAGGGTGAGCTGGGCGCTGGGGCTCAGGAGTCCCCAGTCCCCGGTGTTGTGGCAATAGGAACCTGGGATGGGCCCCTCGGGGGCCCACCAAAGGTTAGGGTAACACCCAGGAGGCTGGCAGTCCCGATCCACTGGCTGTGCTGCAAGCGGAGGGGCGGACCGCGGTGAGCGCATAGGCGAGCGGGAGCATGGGCCCAAGCATTTTGGCGTGGGGGGCCTTCGAATGTCGCCAGGGTCTCGGAGGGATCTGCCTGTTGTCCCTCCCTGAATGACCGACAGTGCTCCTAGCGGCCTGGGTGGCGGCGGGGCAACATGGTGAGTCCGGCACTGGGGCTCGAGGGTCCCCAATCCCAGGCATAGCGATGCCAGGCCCCTACGGAGGGGCCCCTCATGGGCCAACCTAGGGTTATGGATAGCCTCCAGGAGGAGGGCAGGCCTCATCCACCGGCTCTGCAGCGAGCGGAGGGGCAGGCCGAGGTGAGGGCACTGAGGAGCGGGAGCGTGGGCTCAAGCGTTTTGGATGGGGGGGCCTTCAAAGGTCGCCATGGGCTCGGAGGGCCCTGCCCGTTCTCCCGCCCTGAATGACCAGCGGCACCCCTAGCGGCCCGGGTGGCGGCGGGGCGGCAGGGTGAGTCTGGCGCTGAGGCTCGGGTGTCCCTAATACCCAGCGTTGCGGTGACAGGCCCCTTTGGCGGGCCCCTCGGGTGCCGTCCTAGGGTTAGGGTTAGCCCCCAGGAGGCTGGCAGGCTCGTTCCGCCCATGTGCGGTGAATGGAGGTGTGGGTCGAGGTGAGGTAGCTGGTGAGCGGGAGCGTGGGCCAGAGCATTTTGGCTTTGGCTCGGGGTGCCTTCGAAGGTCGCAGGTGGCTCGGAGGGTCCTGCCAGTTATGTTGCCCTGAAGGACTGGCGACGCCCCTAGCGCCCCATGTGGCGGCGGGGCGGCAGGGTGCGTCCGGCGCTGGGACTTAGGGGTCCCCAATCCGTAGCATGCGGCGCCAGGCCACTTGGGAGGGGCCCCTCAGGGGCGACCTAGGGATAGCGTTAGCACCCAGGAAGCCAGCAGGCCCGATCCGCCAGCTCTGCAGCGAGCGGAGGGGTGGGCCGAGGTAAGGGCGTGGGGGAACAGGAGCGTGGGAGCCAGAGTTTTTGCGCAGGGGGCCTTCAAAGGTCGCAGGGGGATCGGAGGGCCCTGCCTGTTCTCCCTTCCTGAATGACTGGCAACGCCCCTAGCGCCCTGGGTGCTTGCGGGGTGGCAGAGTGAGTCCAGCACTGGGGCTCGGGTGTCCCAAATCCCCGGCATTGCAGTGCCAGGCACCTTAGGAGGGGCCCCTCGGGGGCAGACTTACGGTAAGTGTTAGCCCCCAGGAGTCCAGCAGTCCCGTTCCGCCAGCTCTGCAGCAGGCGGAGGGGCAGGCCGAGGTGAGGGCGCTGGCAAGAGGGAGTGTGGGCCCAAGCGTTTTGGCACGAAGGGGCCTTCGAAGGTCTCCGGGGACTTGGAGGGCCCTGCCCATTCCCTCGCCCTGAAAGACTGGCGGCGCCCCTAGCAGCCCGGGTTGCTGCGGGGTGGCAGGGTGACTCCGGCGCTGGGCTCGGAGGTCCCCAATCCCCGGCGTTGTGGTGCCAGGCCCCTTGGGAGGGGCCCCTCGGGGGCAGACTAGGGTTAGGGATCGTCCCCAGGAGGCCGGCAAGCCCGGCGCTAAGTGGTTCTGGCAATGTAACAAAAATGCCATACACTTATCTGTAAGAAATAACAGTGTACAGGAACCCTCTTAGCCCTAACATCATCCTTTCTGAATATGGAAGCCAGCCCCAAAGTGGTCGTGGAGGTCTGACGAAAGGGCTAAGCACTTTTCTCTGAGTCACCACACTATACAGGGAAAGACCAATGTACATCATCTTTCACAAGTAGGAAGCATTAATGAAAAGGTTCTGGAATTTCGAGGACTCCGACCCATCCTTATTGGTAATAAACCACTGTGTACAGGAAAACACCTTCAACTCTCATCAGCCTCCTCAATCCTGATTCCGATTCAACTTGGGGTGTGTAGGACTAGGGAGGGTAATGCCCTTCAAGTCACCTCAGCCTTCCTGAAGACGGAAGCAGGAATCAAGGTGGTTATGTTACCATGAGGTAAGGAAGATGAGCATATAAGTGAGAAACAACAGTGGGCAGGACCTCTATTCCAAGGAACAGTATCTTTGCTTAATGTTGAATCACTATGGTAAGTGGTTGTGACCATTTGTGAGGTGAAAATCTTAAGTGTTTTGTAAAACGTCTTGGCCATTCACAGATGAGACTAAGGTAGTTGGGGACTCCTAGGCAGTGATTTGTCCACTGTCAAAAATATGAAAAGATAAAAGAGACAGATGAGGTCTCCTCAGGCATTGTCCTTTATCCTCATCCTCCATGAGAATGGCCATCTCTGGACAGCTCAGTGGCAGGGTCTCATTACAGTGGGGGGCATCTGTTCCTCACAGACATCAGGCAGGGAAATGGATTTGGTTCTCTGTGCGCCCAGCCACAGCTGAGTGTCCAGCATCCTCTGTGGGCTCATAAGAGTTTCACTGTCACCAGGCAGGTCATTGTATTTGATAAACCACTGTGAGAGTTTGCAATTGCCTTCATCTGCAACCTCCTAGAAGCAAATGCAGGTTCTGGTACCATGTGAAGTCATGTGAAGGCATTGTGACAAAGTGTCCTTTTTGCTTAAGAAAAACATGCTGGGGCTCCTGGCTGGCTCAGCCAGTTAAGCATGTGCCTTGGCTCAGGTTATGATCCCAGGCTTCTGGGATCGAGCCGAGCTCCTGCTCCAGCAGGAAACGAGGTAGGGAAATAGCTTAGAACCCACAGGAGATGAATAAAGGGGAGTGAAATGGAACTTGGTCTGTGTTTTGCTGTAGGGATTGGAAGTTAGTTTTTCTCAATTGTGATTGTTCTTGAAACAAGAAAGCTGTATTGGTTTTTACCTTTAATTTTTTTTCTAATAATTGTTTATTATGATATGTTAGTCACTATACAGTATTTCCTTAGTTTTTGATGTAGTGTTCCGTGATTCATTATTTGCATATAACACCCAGTGCTCCATGCAATATGTACCTTCCTTAATACCCATCACTGGCCCATCCCAATCCCCCAGCCCTCTCCCCTCTGAAGCCCTCAGTTTGCTTCCCAGACTCCATAGTCTCTCGTGGTTCATTCCCCCTTCTGTGTAGGGTCCATGTCTAAAGGGACAGACAGTGGAAGTTCACCAAATATAAGATCGAAATTTCATTGTTCATTACAGATGCCGCCAAGCAGTTCCCAGACATTTCATTCTACTGTAGTAATTCATTATACCTGTGCAGGTGCACGTGGAAGACAATTGATGCATGCATAGTGGTAATAAAACACGCCCCTCGGTAGTAGAATAAGAGAGGATGCATATGTGTAAAATTATTCGACTACACCTTCCATGCTTTCCCTTTGGTTCCTTATTATCTATGAAATTGGACAATTTTTGTTCTCTAGGCTTAAAACTCATTGTCAGTATTCAGAGTTTTTCAATGCTGATCTTCTCCTGTATAAATTATCAAAAACCTAAAATATGTATGAATTTTAAAAAACGCTATATTGAAAATGACAGCAGGGAAGTTCCATTTTGTGAATATTGTGTCAATGGATCTCTATTTTGACATCAGTGTTCATTAGAAATGATGCCATTTCATGTGAGTATAAATATCAATGTGAAAAAGAAAAGGTAGGAAGAACCTTGAATGTTTAAGTAATTGGTGAAATGACAGGTGTGTGTGTGTGTGTGTGTGTGTGTGTGTGTGTGTGTGTGTGTGTGTGTGTAATTGATTTTCAGTGAATGGTTCAGCTTCTTGTAGGGTCTCTCAGAGAGCCCAGGTGAACCTTTCAATTAGTTGGTATCTGTTTTCAGAACATGG
>NW_024425565.1:18330-18438 GCF_017311325.1 Ursus maritimus
ATCTCTACACTTCTTACACTAGTTATGTGATCAGTGTGTTTCAGGATAATCCCCACATGTGATTTTTGCTATTTCCTACTAGTCCTATCTGTTTCTCATCTTCTTCTT
>NW_024425566.1:0-250 GCF_017311325.1 Ursus maritimus
TAACCCTAACCCAAACCCTAAACCGAAACCTAACCCTAACAGGAACCCAAAACCGAACCCGAACCCAAAATCTAAACCTAACCCGAACTCTAACCATACCCCGAACCCTAACCCTAGCCCGAAACCTAACCCTAATCGTAACCCTAACCCTAACCATAACCATAACCCTAATCTGAAACCTAACCCTAACCCGACCCTAAACCTAACCCTATGCCTAACCTGAACCCTAACCCTAACCCTAACCCAAACC
>NW_024425566.1:611-680 GCF_017311325.1 Ursus maritimus
CCCTAACCCTAACCCTAACCCTAACCGTAACCCTAACCATAAACCTAACCCTAACCCTAACCCTAACCC
>NW_024425566.1:814-1178 GCF_017311325.1 Ursus maritimus
CCTAACCCTAACCCTAACCCTAACCCAAACCCTAAACCTCACTCTACCCTGAAACCGAACACTTACCCTAACCCTAACCCTAACCCGACCCGAATCCGAATCGTAACCCTAACCCTAACCGTAACCGTAAACCTAACCCTAACCCAAAACCTAACCCGAACCCAAACCCTAAACCTCACTCTAACCCTAACCCTATCCCTAACCGGAAACCTAACCCTAACCCTAACCCTAACCCGAACTCTAACCCTAACACTAACGCTAAGCCTAAACCGAACCCTAACCCTAACCCGAACCGTAACCCTAACCCGATCCAAACCCTAACGCTATCCCTAACCTGAACCCTAACCCTACCCCGAACCCTAAC
>NW_024425567.1:0-1178 GCF_017311325.1 Ursus maritimus
AGCAAGAGAATGAAACTACCTGTAGGCTGGAGGACACCCTAACTTCTCTTTCTGGCTCTGGTGGTCACTAGGGTTGGAAGCCAGTCCATTTCAGACCACAGGCTGGCAGAGCTTGGCTTCCGGTCCTGAGAGCTGGATGCTCAGCTCTCTGAGTCGGGACATCAAAGGCACATACAGCACTCTCACACCTGAAACGGCACAGTTGTCGGAGCCGGGAGCCCCTGGGGAGCGTGGTTTCTGCTCGGCTTTTTTCCCCCTCAGGTCTGGGGTTTCCTTCATTTTAATCCAATTAAAGAAAAGAAAAATCGGTAAGTTTTTAGCGCTAGTGGAAAGGGCTCAATTGACAGCATCTTAATCATTGTGCTAAGTGAGGTTAATTTCCACCCGTGGTCTTTAATAGGCTTGGTTCTGGAGATGAATTTTTCAGTTGATGCCACATTCAGGTCACCGGGCTGCCCATTTTAATCAGAAGTCTTCCCAGTTCTAATCTTTATGTTTCTAACCACTCACCCAGTCTTCTTCTCTGGGGGCAGACATCACATGAGTTGCAAGACAGGTTCCTCCCGTGCTGAGTTATCCTGAGAAGACCCAACCTGCTCGCAGCCTGCTTCTTCCTCTCCTCGGCCTCTAAGCACACGTATCTTTTCTTCACAGGCTCCGCCATCCAATAGTAGAGGGTTGTGTTTGAGTGTGAAGATAGAGTCGTGCGTCACCTAGGACTGGGGTGGGTGGTCACTGCAGCATCCTCTAATTGGAAGGTGCTAGAAGATCAAAGAAGTAGGAGGAGATCAAGACAAATTAACAACTATCCCAAAACTATACCAAATGAAAATCCATTGACTGCTGATTTATGGTTTGGTGACCCATGATTGTTTGCTGGCTGATAGAAGTGAGCATGAAATCTGTTAGTTTCTAGGTGTGCTTGGAGAAGCCACACAGTTCTGAAAAGTATTTCTCATTTAAGCTAGATGAAGCAAAATCTTTCCAAGTGGCTTTTCTGGATTGAAGAATATTCTGCAAATATTCTTCTCTAAGAGAGGTAGTGCCATTAAAGGTGGGGCTGATATAAAACCTGGTACCTTAAAACATCATGTGCCACTTCTGGATGACAAGCCCAAGCACGTCAGGGATGCTGACCGTATGGCAGGCCCAAGGTTACCCTAATGGACCCCTGAGGC
>NW_024425568.1:0-1178 GCF_017311325.1 Ursus maritimus
GGAACACCTGCTGTGAAGTTCTCTCATCTATCATAGAATCTACAGTGTACCCTTCCTTAAACAGATATCATTGATCCTTCTAATCTGCAGCGGCACTGATGAGACTGCTTAATTTGCTGAGTAGGTCAAGTGTTTAGACTTAAATAAATACGTTAGAAGTTTTCGGACCTAGAGCCACAGCATAATTGCCTGATGGCGGAGAATAAAAGCCGAGAGCCTGCACAGTATTCAGGAACCTCTCAGCAGAGCCGGGGCTGCAGCCTCTAAGGTTCTGGGTTCCTGCTCCCTACGGGAATTTCAACGATGCCTTCAACACCGCCTGCTACACAGAATTGCTGTAGGTAAATAAGCAAATATTAAATAAATACGTTTCTGTTTAGAAACGGAAATAAGATCTTTTACCATGAACTTTACCTAATGTGACTCATTTACTCCATTTCACAAGAGTCAGTATTCTGATTTATGTTTTCTGAGTGTGAACCTTCTGATACAAGGACCAAAGTTCTTTCCTTTGTATATGTGTCTAATACAGTCTTGGAAATATTTTTCTTCAATAGAAATCCAACAAGCCTGCTTATTTTTCCCATTTATAAGTTGGATCTTATATTCTCATCTCACTGAACATCACTCACATCTGAGAAAGTTCTGGATGTTAAAGAAAAGTTCTTTGATTGCATAATCCATTTTCCTTTAATTTGAAGGTTAAGCCAAGTTCCGCTCAAGATGAAAAGATGGAGACAAAAGTTTAAGTCTGATCTGTTTATTGTTGCCATTGTGGGTACATTCTCCTAATTCTCTGCCTCAAATCCCAATGATGTCTTTATACCTGCAACACGAGTCGATCTCTGGTTTCCTTGAGCTAAAATGTCTGGCTTTGGAATGTGAGGCATCTTTCAGGAAACAGAGTGGTAATGTGTAAGATGAAATGTTTGAGTAATATTTCTTACATCATATGAAACTGTGAAATGCCACTAGATACAGTCCTTCAGTGTATTTAGAGAGCCTGAAGGTTTTTCTTTTATAGAAAATAGAAAAGGAAACGTGCAATAAAATTTAAGTGCAATTCGAAATAAAAATATATCTTACACATTTATAGTACAAATTTTGGAAAGACTTCACAAGCCACAAAATCTTAGAAATTATTATAAAATTATTTCTATTCCTTTTCTCCATTTTCT
>NW_024425569.1:0-842 GCF_017311325.1 Ursus maritimus
TCATCTATTTCCTTTCAGTGGGTTTTGGTAGTTTTGTGACTCTGAAGAAATTGGCCTCTTTCCTTTCAGGAATCCTAGAATTTTTCCATGTATTTTTAGAATCCTTTCAACGTGACGTCTCCTCTTTCATCTGATGTTAATGTGTGTCTTCCCTCTTTCTTCATGGTTAGTCAGGCTAGAGTTTTATCCATTTTACTGATATTTACAAAGAACCAGCTTTGTCTTGGTTTCTGTGTTTTTGTCTGAGAGTTTTTTGTGTTCCATTTCATTGGTATCTGCAATTATATGATTTTTTTTCTCTTACTTGCTTTATATGACATGACTCTTTTTTGCCTTGTTTTCTAAGGAGGAAGCCTATTCACTTTGAATCTTTCTTACTTTCCAACACGATGACATTCAGTAGTATAAATTCTCCCAAGCACTGCCTTTGCATACATTTTTGTCAACGTATATTTTCATTTCGTTTAGTTCAAAATCTTTTCAAGCTTCTCTTGAAACTTCCTCTTTGACCATTTTTTTAAAATCTCCAGCTACTTGGGGGATTTCTCAAGATTTCTTGCTGTGGTTGAGCTCTAGTTTAAGTTCATAGAGGTCTGAGAGCAGCTTCTACTCTTTGAGATGTGTTGGGGTGTGTTTTATGGCCCAGCATGTGGTCTCTTGCTGAATGTTCCAGGTGAGCTGGAGAAACAGTATATTCTGCTAGAGAGTCTGTGCTCCAGGAAACCTGGATTCCCTGTGTTCCCTTTCCTGTCTCCTCAGGGCCATGGTTTGTCCTGTGTCCTCCCCTCTCCATGGATCCGAGAGTGGTTGATTTTTCAGTGTCTTCAGGCTTTTTCTTGTTC
>NW_024425569.1:852-1178 GCF_017311325.1 Ursus maritimus
TCAGTGTCTTCAGGCTTTTTCTTGTTCGTAGAGTGGACAGTGATTGCCATGATCCTTGCATGTGGAGCCCTCTACTTTTGTCTTCATGTGCCTTCAATCTCCCTTCTCCTGAAATGTGTCTTGACTTCAAGATATTTGGGCACACGCTGCTTCCATTCATATAACCAGGTCTCCAAAAACAGCCGAGAAGCCTGTGTCTAGATGTCAGCTTATGTAGCAAAACACACGTTTTCTTTGACGTTCCACCTTTTACATTGGCCGTTATCCTAAGTTAGAGGTTTACAAAAATATCAGCCATATGCTTTCACTCAACGTGTTACCCTCCC
>NW_024425570.1:0-1178 GCF_017311325.1 Ursus maritimus
TTTTTTTTTTTTCCCAAAACCTTACTTTCACAGAATAAACACACTCAAGGTCTTAGGCTCTTTTAAAATCTAGCTACACAGGTAACTGTAGGGTAGGAAAAAGCAAGCTAGCCACACAGATCTTAGTTACTTTACAGAAGGGATTCTAGGTAATATAGAAACCAATTACGTAGCTAGGTGAATGTGGGCCTATTTGTGATCATCATGTTTGTTCTGTTCAATGTACGGTCAATGCACCTGTTAGCTAACATAATGGCAGCAGAGCTGCATGTCAGATCAGTTTGCTAAAGCTTTATTCATGAAACACTTGAAGGGGAAAGTTTGGTTCTCTTGGGCCTCTCTGATTTACCTGCCTGAGAGGATGTCTGAATATAAGTTCAACTACAACTTGAATAACCTACTCTATCCCAAATTCCTTAAATCGTAGGCGCTCCATTAGTGTAATGGTAGCAGGACATGTAAAATCTAAAAACTCCAGGGAAACTAAGCAGTATCAATTAAAACCACATTTTCTGTGGCTTTTAAGCCAGCACATACGGAGTTCTACTACATCCACAGTGCACACACAATCTCACTTAAACCATCCCAACCACCAACAAATAGATGTTATCATAACTTTACAAACTAGGCCGTCTCATCTCCAGTTACAAATCATACAAGTATACACTATTTTACTATAAAAGTAGCCTTACTCAACTCAACTTGCCAAAAAACTTACTTTATCAACAAATAATCCATGCTTGCAAGAGTATGCCTACACTTCTTACTAGTTTTCAACATCAGATCAATTACCCTCTTTTCCACCTGAGGCTACCGGTCCACTTCATAGTGAAAAAGTGCCGCCCCTCACCTCTTCAAGTATAAGAATAGAAATGATTCAAGAAAGAAAACTTTGCAAGAGAGATAGCAGCTAGAGAAATTCAACTGCCTCTGCCCCCTCTGGCTAACGTCACAATAACAACATCAACCAGCAAAAGTTTTGAAACGTGTCCCAGTGGCACCTAGATACTCTTGCTGTGCATCTCTTCTCTGCTGTCATCCATCTGCCTTGCAAATTCACAACTCGGGGAACTTTCTTGATTGCTCAGGGTTCTTAATCCAAACCTCAAGTCCAAACTTGAGCAAACAACTTACGTCATTTTACCGTGCTAAGTTTTCCTCAGTGTCTGATTTCAAAA
>NW_024425571.1:0-1178 GCF_017311325.1 Ursus maritimus
GACTCCCTGCTGAGCAGGGAGCCTGATGTGGGGCTTCATCCTTGCCCCGGACCCTGGGATCATGACCTGAACCCAAGGCAGACACCTAACCGACGGAGCCACCCAAGCGCCCTGTACCACATCTTTATGCATTCGTTTGTGGATGGACATCTGGGCTCTTTCCATAGTTTGGCTATTGTGGACATTGCTGCTATTAACATTGGGGTGCAGGTGCTCCTTCAGATCAGTATATTTGTATCCTCTGGGTAAATACCTAGTAGTGCAATTGCTGGGTTGTAGGGTAGGTCTATTTTTAACTTTTTGACGAACCTCCAAACTGTTTTCCAGAGTGGCTGTATGGGAAAGAATCTTAAGCATGCTCCACGCTCAGTGCAGAGCCTGATGTGGGGCTGGATCTCACAACCCTGAGAGGTCACAACCTGAGCCAAAATCAAGAGTCTGATGCTGAACAGACTGAGCCACCCAGGTGCTCCGAACAGATGTTTTCAGCTCTCTTCAGTATAGGAGTGGCTCTGCTGGATTATGATAACTTGTGTCTTTAACATTTTGAAGAGCTGCCATTTTTTTTTTTTTTTTTTGCAAAATGCCTGCATCATTTTATCTTCCTACCAATAATTATTGAGGGTTCTAATTTCTCCACATCCTTTCTGACACTTGTCATTTTCTTTTTGGTTACAGTTATCTTAGAGCATGTGAAGTGGTATCTTGTGGCTTTGCTTTGCATTTCCCTGAAGGCTACTAATGTTGAAAAGTTTCTCATGGGTTTACTGGACATTTGTCTATCTTCTTTGGAACAATGTCTGTTAGAGTCCTTTGCCTATTCTTAAGTTGGGTTGTCTTTTTATTGAGTTTTAAGAGTTCTTTATCTATTTTAGGAACAAGGTAGACCATATACATTTAATGTGATTATCGATGGGGTTTGGTTTAAAACTACCATTTTGCTATTTGTTTTCTATTCTCATTTTCTTTTACATATCTATTTATCATTTGGATTCACTGAGCTTTTTTTTACTATTTTTTTATAATATTTTTTTCTTATGTTATTTTAGTCACCACACAGTACCTCCCTAGTTTTTGATGTGCTGTTCTATGATTCATTACTTGCATATAACACCCAGCGCACCATGCGATACGTGACATCCTTAATACCCATCACTGACTGGCCTATCACTGAGCTT
>NW_024425572.1:0-565 GCF_017311325.1 Ursus maritimus
GACATCACAGACCAGCTACAAAAAAAAAACAAAAAACAAAACAAAAAAAACCCAAAAACCAAAAAAACCGAAAATAGTTTAAATTATGTTCTGTTTCAAGAAAACAAAGTAAGAGATTCATCTAGGATTCAGCAGTTAGAGATTAGGAATATAATAATAAAACTATTTATGGAAATCTGTATCAAAAACTGATTTTCAACCTTTCCAGTTTCATGGCGGTCTCATAAATAGCTACCGTATTTTCATCCTTGCAGATGCGAGAATGCTCGATGCCTATCAAAAAGGAATGATGAGGCAGAACAGATGAATGAAGTAGGGAAGTCTTTTGAAAAAACAAATCAATACGAAAGACTTTCTTTAATAATAGAGTGTAAATCCAACCAGGAAGGCAGTTGTGCCAGAGCCGCCTTGGAATTCCCCCAGGAAAGACAAGGCAAGAAGGAGTCAACACTTCAGGCTCAGCCGGTTCGAATTACTCTGGTGCGTCTGGGGCCACAGAGGTGGTCTCTAGTTGCCTGAAACCCATTCAGGGCAGAGAAAGCACCGGACTCCGCATCTTCAGCTC
>NW_024425572.1:626-1177 GCF_017311325.1 Ursus maritimus
GGAGCGTGAATAGTCGGTTGCCCACCCTGCATCACATGGCGCGCCCGCCTCGTTCGTCCCACTTCCTGTCCTGCTGTGGATGTTTCGTAGCACGTCACAGAGACAAGGGTGAGTGCAGTGTAATAAGGGATTTGGGGAGAGGGGGACCACGTTCGTGTGCTTTTGTGAACGTATATTGCTATAATGACGCTATTTTATTACTGGGTACTGCTGTGTCTCTTCCGGTGCCTCCTGTAGGCATTAAGCTTTGTCAGAGGGGCTTAGGTATAGGAAAGGGCATCGTGTCCGCGGGGTTCGGTACTCTCCACGGTTTCCGGCACCGCTGTGGTCCTGGCACGTGTGCTCCCCAGGAAAGGGACACGACCCTACGGATGTGGGAGGGAGAGCTGGGTAAGACGTATTTGGGGCACAGACAGTGCGCTGCTTGGTGTGTACGCGAAAACGTGCTTGTGGGAAGGTTGTCGTTATCTTCAGGAATCCTCTAGCTCCGGGAAGGGCAGTCTTTTCCCAGGTCTGAAGGCTCCCAAGAGAGGTCAGAACGTCATAATATA
>NW_024425573.1:0-1177 GCF_017311325.1 Ursus maritimus
GCCCCCCCACCTCCCCCACTCCTGTGCTGAGAGCTGGTTGTTAAACATTCACCAGCACATTATTGCCCTGAGTGCATTTACAAATATAAACTAGTCGACTCTTCCTTGGGAACCCCAAGGAGGGAGACTCATGTCAGAGTCAGTCTTATCTACTGGATTCCGTGCGTCCTGAGTAAGGAGCCCACCTCCGATTCAATCCTTTATCTGCTATGTTGCCTAACATAGAGCCTGTATTCAGTAAGTGTTCAAAAATGCTGAATGAAGAGTCCATCTCAATACAAGCATGCCAGTTAATGGTTGGTTGCATAGAGTACCCGTGGTAGGAGGAAAACATGGGAAGACCCGAGAGTGGGGTACAGACATGTGGACTCTACCATCCACCATAGCTCAGGACTAGCAGTTAGGATGAAATCACTGTTTTATTTGCAAGAAGCTCTCTGGTTGGCCACAAGCATTGGCAGCTAACCTTGGCTCTCCATCCCTCAACCGTCTTCTCCGCTTATGGCGCAGTGTCTGGAAGCCACCTTATTGAAAGTATGCAGTATCAGTGCGGTGGGGTGTGGTGAACAACGCAGCTGGAATGAGGGAGGAGAGGGGAGAAGGAATGAGGAGAAGGTGAGGTTAGACTATTTCTACGAGTTATACTGGCATCCATGATATATCTTTGCTAGGTGGCAGGGACTGTGCTGCACATTCTTCAAACAGGGTTTTATTTAAACCTCACTATTGGCTTTGTGAAGTCACAGTAGCAATCCGCCTTACACTTTTGAAAACTGCGGCTCGGCAAGGTTAAGTAACCCAACCAGTTGGTAGCAGGGCTGGGGTGCTGGAGACTCTACTGGCCGGGCTGCCTCACCGACAGAATGGGGGGCAATAGCACAGGACCATCTTTTCTCACGCCTCCTGGTGTCCCGGCCGTGGGTAATGTTTGGGATTGTATTTTGGGGTTTATGAGTCTGCCCCAAGAGAACATGTGGGCTTTTGGGGGGCAGCTTCTTGAGTCACCGGCACAGTGGGAACTTTCCTGGAGCCAGAGAAGTTGCTGCAGGGCTCTGCTGCTCTGGGCTGGGAATTTGCCTGGCTTCTTGCACGCGGGTCAAGTCGTCAGGCTTTGGAGGAGGAGGGGGTCATGAGGAAGCCTGTTGGTTGCCAAGCTTATGCTTAAAGCACCCTAGGG
>NW_024425574.1:0-1177 GCF_017311325.1 Ursus maritimus
TTTTTTTTTTTTTTTTAAGGCTTTCTACTTAACCTGAAGGACCAGAGAAAAATTCACTTAAACAGAGTGCCCCTCCCTATTTACTGGGCATTTGGTCTTATTTAAGCTCTGATAGCAGCTGCTGTCCAAAGACAATGGAATTTTTCTACGGAGCATGAAAGTACCAGTAGATTTCTTAAAAACAAGATTATTTAACTGAAAAGACAGCAAAAAAAAAAAGGTGCTCTGATGTAATTGGAGGAAGCTGACAGAAGTGACCAAGGTACAGGTCACAGGAAGGACAGAACCGGAAGAAGACAGGCATGCCGATGACCACGCCAGCAAACCCAGTCTGAACACATCATCTTCCCTCCCGTTCCTGCTCCAGCCCTTGAGTTCCAAACCTCTGTCCACACCACTGTCTCCTCAAGCACCAAGGCCAGGCCTTTCAATGACATCTTAGGCTCTTCTTTTCTTCCCATCTGCAGGAATCCACTCACTCAGTAAAGCACGTATGGAGCAATTATTGGTAGGCACTGAGCATGGAAAGAGCAGTAAGCAAAACCATCTTTCAGCAGATTGCCAAGACCCTCGGATTCCTCCTTGATTAGCTCTCCAGCCTCGCCCCTCACCCCTCTCCTTTCTCTCTCCTTGGTTCAGGCTCTGCTGCCACAGCCTCTTACTCCCCTGCCCCCAGGGTACCTTCTCCTGTGTTCAGATCATCACCCTGAAGCAGAGCTCTGCCCACACAACTCCCTGCTAGAAACAAATCCCCAGGAACCTCCCTTCGCATGGGCTCAGGGACTAAAATCCAGTCACCCACACTCAGCAATCAGGCTTCTTCACACTTAACTCCCAGGCTTCCTTGCTCAGAGATGCCGCCTCGTAAAGCACCATTCACTGCTCCCAGGACGGGCGGCAGCTCATTTTTGGCAACTGTCTCATCTGCAGGTATCATAAGGCTCCAACCAACATCTGTCATGCTAGCTAAACGTGTAGTGCTCCAAACTAAATATTCCTAGTGTGAGAAAACAAATTGTGATCATCTGCAGCATGTCTTCGTGAGACATTTTTAATAGGGTTTTCATTTTAAAAATAAATGTTGCTACTTCTAAACTTTTAAAGGTATAACTTAAAAAACCTAATTTAAAGTAAGAAGTTCTGTGGGGTAAAAAGACACAATCGAGCATCTATGATT
>NW_024425575.1:0-1176 GCF_017311325.1 Ursus maritimus
GAAAATATGTAATAACAGAAAAGAAGTGTTTATGATACTGTAGTGAATGAAAAAGAAGTAAAATTTTATATGATCCCAATTATGTGAAAAGTTACCCAGCGGACTCTTCCAAAATTCTCCAGATGGCATTGAGAGAGCACTGTGGACTGCAGACACCTTTTTAAAAAAAAAGATTCATTTATTTGAGAGAGAGAGAGAGACCGCAGGGGGGAAGGGCAGAGGGAGAGAGAGTCTTAAGCAGACTCCACTCTGACTGAGGAGCCCGACGTGGGGATCCATCTCAGGACCCCGAGATTAGGGCCTGAGCCAGATGCTTAACCAACGGCACCACCCAGCACCCATGCTGACACCTTTCTAAAGGTAAAGTTTGACACTGAGTGTTTCTCTGTTCATTTTTTGAGCCCCCTTCCTTCTCTCTACCCTCTTCAACCCAGAGCCTACTTTAAACCTCAATTCAAATTTATTTGCAAGAGCCAGACTCACGTAAGCCACATCTGTTGCTTTCAAAATGACTCCAGAATACTTTCTACACTAAAGCCACTTGGGCGCACAGAGGCCATGAATTAAATAAGTGGAAGTGTCCTAGTGACAAGACAAAGCAACTGATCTGGTAGAGAGAGAAGAGTGAGCACAACCAAGGGATTAGGGGGGACACAGAACCGAGCGTTTGTTTGCAAACAGCTTTAGGCAAATCATCTACAGATACATTTCAGAAGGAAATTCTGAACCAAACGGATGGATCAACCCTGTTTAGATCCTGACTCAAGCCATCCTTTAGGAGACAACTGGGGAAATTTGAACACTGACTGAATAGTTGATGATATTAATGTTAAAATTTTTTTTAGTGCGATAATGGTATTGTGGTTTTGTTTTTTTTAAAGAGTCGTCATTTCTTAGGGTTACATACTGAAATATTTACAGGAAAAATTATATGATGCCTGGAATTTAAAATATTCTGAGTTGGGGGGGGAGGAAATAGGCACACAGAAGAACAGATCGGACGAAGTGTAACTGTTGAAGCATGGGGGATGGGTCCAAGAGGGATCACTAGACAATTCTACTTTTGGTATGTTTAAATTTTTCTAAAAAATAAGCTTAGGGGCACCTGGGTGGACATTGGTGGAACATCTGGCTGTTGATCTCAGGTCTTGATCTCAGGGTTGTGAGTTCAAGCCC
>NW_024425576.1:0-10924 GCF_017311325.1 Ursus maritimus
GACGGGTTCCCTGCTGAGCGTGGAGGCTGCTGAAGATTCTCGCTCCCTCTTCCTCCACCCCTCCCCACACACTTTCACTCTCTCTCTCAAACAATAATAAAAAGGAGATTAAAAAAATAATTGAGCTATCAAGTCACAAAAAGACATCGACGAATGTGAACTGTATAGACAAAAGTGAAAGAAGTCAGTCTGGAAAAGCAACATGCTTTACGGTTCCAACTAGATGACATTCTGGAGAAAGGAAAGCTATAGAGATGACAAAAGGTCAACGGTTGTTAAGATTTCTAGAGAAAGGGCAAAGGCATGAATAGGTTAAACACAGGATTTTCAAGGCAGTGAAGTTACTCTGTACATGGTGGATACACGACTTTACGCATTTGTCAAAACCCATACTCCTGCACAACACAGAGCAGACCTTCCTAGCGATGCTGGCCTTCAATGAGTATTAATATCGCTACACTGGTTTGTGATTCGTGACATGTGTTCCACACTGATGAAGCTTTTAAGGATTGTGGAAATTGTGCGCCAAGGGATAAGGGTGATAGGGAAACTTTTTATATTATCTGCTCAATTATTATCTTAATCTAAACCTATTAGAAGTAATAACGTCATTTCATTAAAAATAATAAAAGATCTATTTTTCCTAATATTTAATAACAGACTATTGTCCATTCGTTAGCTTCACTATACCTACCATGAAATGTGAACAGACTTGAGTTGCAAATGCCATTTGACTACTGTGGTTATAAACTGATGAGTGACCAGCTAAATTAAAATTTTCAAACGTGAAACAAAAATAATATGGCTTGGCATTTTTGGTGTAATGATTCTTCTTCTGTAATGATTCAAACTAGTGTAATGATTCTTCTTCTTTTTTTTTCTTTTAGAGACAAAGAGAGAGTGTGAGCAGAGGAGGGGCATAGGGAAAGGGAGAGAGAATCTGAAGCAGGCTCCATACCCAGCATGGAGCCCAACACGGGGCTCAATCTCATGACCCTGACATCATGACCTGGGCCAAAATCAAGAGTTGGACACCACCCAGGTGCCCCTAGAATAATTATTCTTGAATCAACTTAATGAATGAATTTCCACAGTACCTTCAACAGGGTCAGAAGTGGGGTGAACCTTCGGCTTTATTCTCCTGGCCAGCTTTCAGAGACCTAGAGAAAATATGGATTTTTTTTTTCACTTTTGTTTTTTGTTTTCTCAGAGACCGTGGGAAATGCATGACAACAGAGAGAGCTGTTAACATCCTGCTATTAGAAGACCATAGGAAAAGGAGTGATAAGTTCATCAGAGTTCAAACTTTTGATCCCATGGTTCATTTGCCTAGCAAAGCCACCTGAGTCAGAGAGGGCTTTAGGAAGGTCTTAGGGTTCATATAGCCTTCAAATACCCCACAGAGAATGTAAACTGATGCAGTCACTATGAAAACACAATATGGGACTTCATCAAAAAAATTCACAAAAGAACTACCATTACACCCAGCAATCCCACTCTTGGATAAGAAATCCATTTGAATTCAAGTCTAGATTTCAGAGAAATATCTGCCCATGTTCAGCAGCACTATTTACCAAAGCCAAGCTGTAGAGACTACTTAATGTTGAGTGGGGGAGCCGGGACAGGAATGGAGTTGGTTCCTTGGGGAGAGAGGTCCTGGAACACCTGACACCTGCCCAGACACCTGAGATCAAGCCCTGCAGCCCTGAACCAGGGCTCCCTCATCTCTTTCTCATATCCTCCAGCCCTAAGTTGTCTGTGGGAGACAGTGGATGCCCTGGGGGAGGTGCCTGAGCCAACAGCAAAGTCCAAATCCTAGCTTACCTTCGCACATCTAGGTTTCAACCGCTGACCCAGAACACAGTGCAGATGCCCCTTGACAAGCCCCTCTGAAGGGCCAGGGGAAGCCCAACTGTGGCGATCCTCCCACAGCATTCACCCTACTAGCTGTCTGAAGTGGAGCCTTCCCCGGGACCAGTTGAGCACCCTCAGGGACCAGTGGTATGCGGGCTCCCAAGCTGATTCAGAACCCAGGACTTTCCAAACTAATTGTCACATGACAGCTCTATCAAGAATTAGCTTCCAAGAATCAACTGACCAACCCTGGCTGAGCAGTTCCTGTGAATTAACTGGGAAAATGGCCACCTGGACTAGTGCTTTGCTGGTTTAATAAATTAAGCCTATGACCTCTAGTATCTCACTGGTATTGATCTAAGTAGGTCTCCAAACTGCCTGGGCTAAGGCCTGGCTAAGAGTGAACCGGGACTGCACTGGCTCTGAATGGGCACCTTCCCTGTTCCTTCCTTCCTCCCCCAGATCCAGTCTTTATAGACTCCTCATCCTTCTCTAAACCCTGCAGTGGCAGGGGACCAAGCCCCACCTCCTTTGAGAGTGACCCCTCAGGGGCGCCTGTGTGGCTCAGTGGGTCACGTGTCTGACCTGGCTCAGGTCATGATCTCAGGGTCCTGGGATCGAGCCAGGCCTCTGTTTCTGCACTCAGCTTGGTGCCTGCTTGTTCCTCTTATCCCCCCCCCCACATCCCCCTTACTCACCGCTTCTGCTCTCTCATTCTCTCTCAAATAAAATCTTTTTTTAAAAAATCAGGGAATATACAAAGGACACATAGAGAGGGACCCTTCCATACCCCACACCCTGGAGAAGCTCCCCGTCCACTCTCGTAAGGATCACCCAGACCTGTTTTGTTTAAATCTATCATCTGCTGTATACTATTTTGCACGTGATAATAAGCAACCTTTTGAGAGGGACTTAGATTCAGATCTAAGCACGACTTTCTGTTGCATTTCATCTCACATCCTTTGTGAGGAAGCTCACAATTGTTGAGCGATTTATAATGAGTTCTATCATTGAAAACCAACCACCATTATTCATTTGATGCTGTTTGACGTTCTAGTCTTGGTTTGCAAGGCTATGTGTATATAGTCATGAAGATGGCCTCTCTCCATGCTTTGCATCTTACTAGCCAACAATGGGAGCTCCTGAGGAGGCAAGGAGGCCCCCACTGGAGCATGGACACTCCTGGCCAGTGGACAAGCGCGCCAAACAGGATGATGGACAGCAGGCTGTTATGAGTGTTTGAGTTCTTGTTAGTCACTGTCCTAAAGTGTGTAGTTCATGGACATTCAAGCATTTTTTTAGGGCTCATAGCGAATATTATCAAACACAACACTATGTCCCGATTCTTTTCTCTGTCTTTTAAATAGGCTCCATGCCCAACATGGGGACTGAACTCACGACTCCTGAGATCAAGAGTCAAATGCTCCACTGGCGGAGCCAGCCAGCATTACCGCCCACATGCCTCCCTATTCTTATTCTATTTGTGCCATGCCCTGAAGAGTGAGCCATGCACCATGACACTGATTGGCCAGGCACTGACCAGCTCTGGACAGAAGGTTAATCATGAACTGGTTCTTTGAGTCTTATTTTCCTTCTTGTCCCAGGAGTGTCCCTAAGCTCACAGGATTTCGGCATGACTAGGCTTACTCATACTGACAATGCCATCAAATACCATGAAAGGTCTCCTCCATGCTGACCAGATTGAGGTCAGGTGCTGAGGAGTAGCCCAGCTTCACAGCAGAGTTTGACTGGCTTGTCCTAAACTTGCCTCCAAACCCCTCAGAATCTTTGAACTGAACACAATCAAGCTTCAGCGACCAGGCTTTCTGTCCTTTTCAGATGAATGACTATGGCAAGATCTGGACTTCTATGGCTCAAGAGCTTCCCCCATGTGACCACCGAGCTGACCTCATAATGACAAACAGTGTTTGGGATTCCCCTTGGCTCAGGGAATTCTGACATCCACGCAGATGCTAAAGCTTCTTGCACAGTAACTACTGATCCCATGGCTGAGTCATAAGTGCAGTTCCGTTCAGTAGTTAGAGCACGAGCACTGGACTGCAGGCCTGGTTCACCTCCTGGCTCCTTTACTTAGAGAGAGTTCATGAACCTGGTCACATTCATCTCTGTGCCTCCGTTCCTCCACCTGAGGAATAGGGAGGAAACAAATCATCGCATAAGTGTGTGATGAGCACGAATGAATGAACACCTGTCACGTGGTCAGAAAGGTGAATTAGAGGGTCTAGACTCTTGTTTGAGATCTCACAATTTCACAAGTTCCAGAGCTGGATTCAAATCTGGGAGTCTGAGTTCCCAGACCATTGCTCTGTGACACACAGCTGCTTTGCCTAAATACAAGCATTTTACCCCAACATGATTTCTTTTGGACAGAATCAGAGGCAAACAACAACAACAACAACAACAACAACAACAACAAAAGCAAACGAGAACACTATTGCTGTCTCCCTGAATCCACTCTCTGGGGCCCTTGTCCACAAATATCCATGACTGTTCTCTAGAATGTTCCAGTTGCCTGTCTTAAGGTCAGCAGATCAAATGAGATGAATCCAGTGTAAAAAGGAAGGAGGGTCATGTTACAGAATCTTGTGTTTTCAAACATGTGAAACAATGCCATCTTGCATTATTTATTCCTCACACAAATAGAAGTGCCTCCAAACAAACTAGGAGTTCCTGAGACCCTTGTCAACTCATAGAAAAAAAAACATAGCTTAGCTTTTGGGAAGAGATCTGGATGAAAGTTCAGGAGAACTAAGAAACACATTACATCAAAACCACTTTAATGTAGACACGTTCTGTTTTCAAGCTACAATCCTATGTGCAAATGTATGCAATCATCTATATATACATATATATATACTATATATATATAATGTGTGTGTCTCTGTTCTTGTGTCTACACTCTACTATTTTCTTTGTGCATCACTAATAATCTGTGTACTTGGTTATCGATCACTCATTAACTCGATCCATTAACCAGTTACCCATCTTTCACCGTACTTAAAGGTCCGGCATTCATTGTGTCACCGAGAAAAAAGGTCATGCTATTGTACACTATACTTACGTCTGCAGACTGAATGGGATGGTGGTAGCATACCATTGAAATCTCCAGAAAATGTCATTTTGATAACTTTAAAGTTCTTAGAAATGGAAATGTGTGTTTGGGGGTCATAAATTGAAACGTAGACTCTCATATTCTGAGAGATCTCTTTGGGCAACTATTGATAGGAATGAACCCACATGTCCCCCAAATCCTGAAATCCATACCCTTTGGGGATGAATGTGTACAGGGCAGACTTGTAAGACACTGAGAAAACAATGATAAATGTCCTCCATATCAACCTTTCTGGGTTCACTCTAAATTTCAGAAATGCATAATGTGAATATAGAATTTAGGATGCTTAAAAAACTTAAACGGGCGCCTGGGTAGGACAGCAGTTAAGCCGCCTGCCTTCGGCTCAGGGCATGATCTCGGCTGTTATGGATTGAGCCCCACATCAGGCTCTCTTCTATGAGCCTGCTTGCTTCACTCTCCCACTCCCCCTGCTTGTGTTCCCTCTCTCGCTGGCTGTCTCTATCTCTGCCGAATAAATAAATAAAATCTAAAAAAAAAACATTAAGATGAACATGACACTGCCGTATTTCCCCCCTTGAGAACAGGGGTGACAAGTGAGGAGGTGCCGGATATCATAGGAAGTAGTCCATTGATTCTCCATGGAGGACAAAAACCAATGTAGTGCTAGCTCAGTAGAACCACCAACAGTATTGAAATCAAGGGATAGAACAAAACTATAAAACATATGTAGCATGAAATTGGGAGAGAGGAAATTTTCAATGATGAGAAAATGGTTTGAGAAAGAGTGAACTGAGCATAGCAAACAGCATTCAGAAGATCATTATGAACATACCATCGCAGGATGGAAGCCAGCCAGGCCAAATTTCCATTCAGGTGACACAGGTACAAACCACAATTCAACCAGATGGATGTTGGTCAAACTCAAGAGTTCCACAGCTGGAAGGACTGGCATGAGGGTATATGAAGCTCATCACTGGCGATGGTAGTCATGGCATAGCCTTTCTAGATCTGAATGCAGCTGCACGACAGCCAACTTCTGGTGTCAACAGGGGCCTGTCTCTTCAGGCAAGGGGGCATGGGGAGAGTAAAGCGGCTTTGTTTCGAAAGTTAACCCCAAGTCTCAAGACATTCTCACTCTTTTTTTTTTTTTTTTGAAAATAACGACATGAGGGGATGACCTGCATCACTCCCCCAAATAGAGTCACTAGCCAAACTTCAGGGTGAAGAGGGAAAAGAAAACAGATTGAGAATAGAAGAGTCCTACTCTTGATTTAAAACACCATCCCCACTCCATTCTATCCTCCGGAGTCACCAGACATTTCTAGAACAAAGCTAAAATGGGTCCGATGAAATGGAAGAGCAGTGTTCACAGAAATTCCATTCTTCAAATCATATTTCTAAGCATATACTAATGAAATTATGTCATTTCTCACTCTGTCTATGCATACTACCTGATTTTCTCTGTGTAATAGCTGAGAGGACGCTGCCTAGTTACCCTCTACAATCTTTGGATCGTTTCTGGTCAGTATGTGTATAAAGGTAGACTCTTCACTGAATTAAATGTGAGGGAAATATCACTGTATTTTCACCACCTGCATTTCTGTAATATGTGAACGGGTTGAGGGCAATACATACAACTAGTACTTTTCTAAATGAAGTATTTTAAATACTCCCAAAATGCAGGGTTCAGTGTGTGTTCTGGCTCATGGATGGGCACTCAATAGACACAGGATTTTGATCTGTTCATGAAGTAAGTAGCAATGGAATCGGAAGAACCAGCTCCAAATATACATAAAGAAGGAACCTTTTTAGAACAAAACCAAGTGCCATGGACTTAACCAAGCAACTACAATACAATGGTAAAAAAAAAGTGTATGTAGTAGAGGAACCTGGTGAATCCTTGGACTCTGAATTTTGGCTCAGTCATGATCTCAGATTCGTGAGATCAAGCCCCAGAAAATAATGGCATAAAAGCACCGCTTACTTTGCGTAAAAAGTACTACTTTTGGTAAACCTGGGTCACAAGGTTAGAATTATCCAGGACACAATGCTGATCGTTAGAAAATGAAAGTTTCCAATATCCACACCCAGGATGATCCCCATTAGGTAGAACTTGGGGTCCATGAAAAGAGCAACCTAGGCCCAGTGCCATAAGCATAGCCAAGGAGGGCTTCATTTCTCAAATCACAATCCAGAATCCAAGTTTTGCAGGCAGTTGGAACTTCCTGTGTTAGTGAACAGATTCTTTGCAAGTCCCACATCTATTCTTTGCATGTTCCCTCGGATCTACTTCCCAGTAGGGTGGCCAGAGGGTGGCACCAAGGAGTCCATGATGCCAGTTGTGTAGCTGAACCTCTCGGCACCTCTTTCTCGAGATTCTATCTGAACAGAATGCCCACTTTGACGCACTCCTCAGGGTAGCAGAAATCATGAGGTTGTCATTGGGTGTATCACATCTGAGATCATACCATTGGAGAGAAAAGCCCAAATTCAGCCACTGGTCAGAATGCAGAGCCTGGACATAGAAGAGGGCCCACATATTCCTTTTGCATTTCAGTGGCTTATCTCTGCTCCGCCCACAGATCAAGCAAACTTCCTCACAGAAATCTGTCCTGAACATCGAACTCAGACTCAATTAATGATGCCTATAAGAGACCTTGTCTCACGATACATTAAGCAGTGAATCATACAAATGTTGTAAGGAGGGAAATAAGCAAGACCAGACATAGGGGCAGTATGATTTTTGAAGGCTTTGCTTTTTTTTTCACTCTGTGGGTAGCCACACCCTTTTTCCATATCAAAAGCGTTAAGGCACATTGTAGTATCATTTTCCCCCCACAAAGTCAAGAAAAAGGACTGAGACTGTAGTTACATGTCTTGAAAGGAAATCAAGAGATGAGGCAGAGTCTTCTCATAGGGAATGAGCCGATTCCAGCTCTGAGGTTTGGCATGGCAGGGAGACCTTCCACAAGGGCACCAGTCAAGAGCCCAAAGGAGGTGGGGGGAAGCAACAGGAAAGAAGAAGGAAGATGTATGAGGCATCGCTCCCTCCAAAGAATAGATGTCTCACAAGAAACCGATCTGTCCTGATAATGGACTCTTCTTGGGTGAGCTCACTTGTGTCCAGAGCAGGACTCAACCGTCAGCTTTATCAGAGACCTACCAGGTCACTTACTCTGCACTTGGACGAGGGCACGGCCCAAAATGCCCAAAGTCGATATTCCCACCTTTCGATGGGGAACCAACTGTGATATCACAATCTCTGAGTCCTTAGCTGAGAGGGGCAGTGGGGTCATTTCAGCATCCATGGCTACCTAGGAATGTGAAAGCTCCAGCTAGGCCCAGATCTTTGATCTTGAAACGCAACCTTCCCCTCTGCCAGTCTGAACCTGACTCCATTCTTCCAAGAGACCACAGAGCACAGAGACTTCCTGGGGGTCTATGCAGATCAATTGGTGCAGTGGAGGGAGAGATGTTTCATGTTTCAAGTACACCCTGTGCTCTATTTCCTGACACCAACCACAACCAACCTCGCCAAGTTCTCCAACAATTCAATTCATACTCCCACTTGGATTTCAAGGGCTCAGTCCCCACAAGTCTGTCCCCACTGCAGAGGCCAGTCACAAATGGGGTAGTTCGCTACCCACACTTCTGTCCAACCACAAGGTCAGGTATTCCCTCAGACCCCTCCTAGGGTGATACATCACTAGAATGACCACATCCACAAGTGGATGGGATAAAGAAAGATGGGCTCCATGTATAAAAAGGAAGGCTTCGACTCAGACCATTGAAAGGATGAATTCTTAACACTTACATCGACCTGGACGAACTGGAGTGTATTATACTGAGTGAAACACAGCAGTCAGAGAAAGACAAGTATATGGTTTCACTCATGGGGTAGACTCTAGAAACAGTGCAGAGGATCAAAGAGAGGGAAGAGAGGGAAAACTGAACTGAGGTCATCAGAGAGTGGAGAAAAACCATGAGGAGCATTTAAGTATATGAAACAAACTGAGGGTTACCGGAGTGAGGTGGGTGGGGAGTGCAGTAAATTGGGTGATGGGCATTAAGGGGGCGCGCTGATAGCAGATGAGCACTGGGGGTATATCGCAAATGATATATTTTGAACATTCTATCTGAAACTAACAATGTACTATATGCTGCCTAATTGAATGTAAATTTTAAAAAGGAAAAACAATCATAAATACACTGTAATAAAAGTTATTGTGAAAAGGGGAAAAAAGATGGAACTCAGAAGTCAAGGAAACACTTACTTACGCCATTCGAGCCAGGTTTATTATGAAGAATACAACTCGGAAGCGCCCAATGGAAGAGATGCGTATAGCAAGGAGGAAGGTCTAAAGGGTGGGGAGTGGTGGAGGCTTCCACGCCCTCTCTGCGGGAAAATCACTTTTCAGAATATTGTGTTCACCAACCTCTTGTTCAAGACTTTATAACCCAAATCGCTCCAGCCCCTCCCTCACAGATGGCCAGTGGCTGGGGCTGAAATTTCAATCCTTGACTCCCAGTTGGTCCTTCTGGTGACTAGCCACTCGCGATGCCATTTCTGGGCATCCACCTATGTCAGCTCTTTAGCCTAAACTCTGGAGAGGTCTGTTGGAAATTTTATGACTAACAGAAGGCTCTCCTATCCCTCAAAGAAACTGCAAAGGATTTTAAAAGGAGTCCTGTGCCAAGACAGAAATAAATAAATAAATAAATAAATAAATTTATTTATTTATTTATTTATTGTATTTGTTTGTTTATACATTTTCCACAAAGCACGTCTTTCCAAGAAAAGGATAGGCAGACAGGACATTGGCTTGCCTCTTCAAACTACTTCTTAATTTGAAACTTCCCAGAAGGAGATCACCTGGACAGCTGAATGGCAGGATCATCTGTGATTTAAATAACTGTTTTTCCTGAAATCCTTCATCCTTAAAGTGGAAATACCTAATGGGTCCTAATTAAATGTCCTTTCTAGTGTTAAGGAATGAACACACAAAATCAAGGCACATGGTCCAAGCCGAGGAAGAAGATCTGAAATACCGATTGGAATCCAAGTCTAGAATCCTCACTGGGCTTTGAGCTGAGATGGAAGAAGGATCGAACTTGGAGTGGATCCCCAGCTCTGCCTGCAGGTCCTGCCTGGCCCAGACACTAACCCAGAGCAGGGTTGAGTTTAAGAATGTCCTGACAGTGCAGAATTCTCCACCTTCTAGATCAGGGCTCTCTGATAAAACCTAATGCAAGACACAGACATGGTTTCATGTTTTCTAATAAGGACACTGGAAACAGAAGCAATGATTATGGTGAAGTAAATGTAAATGTAAATGATGTTTTGGGTTTGGTTTGTTTTTAAGGGAGAGCTCCTGCCCAGTGTGGAGTGCAAAGGCAGAGATTGAACACACACAACCATCAAGACCTGAGCTGAGATCAAGAGATGGTCTTTTAACCAACTGAAGCCACCCAGGCACACTAAGCAATGTATTTTAATTTCACTATCCCCAAATGTTCACATTTCCACATGTGACACAAGAAAAGGTGGCCCATTCAAGGAGCTCCAAAGAACCACTCGGAGCTGGTGCTACCATATTGGACAGGGAAGACAGAGATCGTTTACATCACGGAATCCTATTGGCCAGTGCTGTTCAGGCTGTCTCAGGCTATACTGCACTTTGATTTATGAACATCCTGAAATAATCCAGCTTCGCTAGACTGAGTGCTGAGACTCACATCTGTGCCTGGAATTCATAAACCCAGAGTCAATGTGGGACAAAATTATGTACAAGTTGCCCAGGCATGGGTGGTAGTGGCTCAGTAACAGTTTATCAACCTCGTCTAAACTCTCCATCTCGCTCTCATTGTACCCTCTGTAGAATGTGAGAAACCCATGAATGGAATGAATGATTATCAATCATTTTAATGAATGAAAATAAAATAATGTAGAATCTCTCTACTCGCCTTGAATCCTGG
>NW_024425576.1:10949-18433 GCF_017311325.1 Ursus maritimus
TTTACTTAGAGGAGTTCATGAACCTGGTCACATTCATCTCTGTGCCTCCGTTCCTCCACCTGAGGAACAGGGAGAGGAAACAAATCATCGCATAAGTGTGTGATGAGCATTGAATGAATGAACACCTGTCACGTGGTCAGAAAGGTGAATTAGAGGGTCTAGATCTTGTCTGACATCTCACAATTTCACAAGTTCCAGAGCTGGATTCAAATCTGGGAGTCTGAGTTCCCAGACCATTGCTCTGTGACACACAGCTGCTTTGCCTAAATACAAGCATTTTAACCCAACACGATTTCTTTTGGACAGAATCAGAGGCAAACAACAACAACAACAACAACAACAACAACAACAACAACAACAACAACAACAACAACAACAACAACAACAGCAACAACAACAACAACAACAACAACAACAACAACAACAACAACAACAACAACAACAACAACAACAACAACAACAACAACAACAACAACAACAACAACAACAACAACAACAACAACAACAACAACAACAACAACAACAACAACAACAACAACAACAACAACAACAACAACAACAACAACAACAACAACAACAACAACAACAACAACAACAACAACAACAACAACAACAACAACAACAACAACAACAACAACAACAACAACAACAACAACAACAACAACAACAACAACAACAACAACAACAACAACAACAACAACAACAACAACAACAACAACAACAACAACAACAACAACAACAACAACAACAACAACAACAACAACAACAACAACAACAACAACAACAACAACAACAACAACAACAACAACAACAACAACAACAACAACAACAACAACAACAACAACAACAACAACAACAACAACAACAACAACAACAACAACAACAACAACAACAACAACAACAACAACAACAACAACAACAACAACAACAACAACAACAGCAACAACAAAAAGCAAACGAGCAAATCTATTGCTGTCTCCCTGAATCCACTCTCTGGGGCCCTTGTCCACAAATATCCATGACTGTTTTGTTGAATGTTCCAGTTGCCTGTCTTAAGGTCAGCAGATCAAATGAGATGAATCCCAGTGTAAAGGAAGGGAGGGTCACTGTTACAAAGTCTTGTGTTTTCAAACATGTGAAACAATGTCATCTTGCATTATTTATTCCTCACACAAATACAAGTGCCTCCAAACAAACTAGGAGTTCCTGAGACCCTTGTCAACTCATAGAAGAAAAAAAAAAAACATAGCTTAGCTTTTGGGAAGAGATCTGGATGAAAGTTCAGGAGAACTAAGAAACACATTACATCAAAACCACTTTAATGTAGACACGTTCTGTTTTCAAGCTACAATCCTATGTGCAAACGTATGCAATCATCTATATATACATATATACTTATATATATAATGCGTGTGTCTCTGCTCTTGTGTCTACATCACCTATTTTTCTTTGTGCATCACTAATAATCTGTGTACTTGCTTATCGATCACTCATTAACTCGATCCATTAACCAGTTACCCATCTTTCACCATACATTAAAGGCCGGCTATTCATTGCAGCACCGAGAAAAAAAGATCATGCTATTGTCACCATACTTACGTCTGGGGCGCTGAATGGGACGGGTGGTAGCATACCATTGAAATCTCTAGAAAATGTCATTTTGGATAACACCCAAAGTTCTTAGAAATGGAAATGTGTGTCTGGGGGTCATAAATTGAAACGTAGACTCTCATATTCTGAGGATCTCTTTGGGGCAACTATTGATAGGAACGAACCCACATGTCCCCAAAATCCTGAAATCCATACCCCTTTGGGGATGAACGGTACAGGGCAGACATTGTAAGACACTGAGAAAACAATGATAAATGTCCTCCATATCAACCTTTCTGGGTTCACTCTAAATTTCAGAAATGCATAATGTGAATATAGAATTTAGGATGCTTAAAAAAACTTAAACGAACATAGACACTGCCGTATTTTCCCCCCTTGAGAACCTAGGGGTGACAAGTGAGGGGTGCAGGATATCATAGGAAGTAGTCCATTGTTCTCCATGGAGGACAAAAACCAAGGCTGCTAGCTCAGTAGAACCACCAACAGTAGAAATCAAGGGATAAAACAAAACTATAAAACATGTGTAGATGAAATTGGGAGAGAGGAAATTTTCAACGATGAGAAAAATAGTTTGAGAAAGAGTGAACTGAGTCCTAGCAAACAGCATTCAGAAGATCATTAGGAACATACCATCACAGCAGGAACCACAGCAGGAACCACAGCAATTTCCCATTCTGAGTTGGAGCAGCAGAGCAAACACCAATCCGCAGGAATGGGTCAGCTCAAAGAGTCCCAGCTGGAAAGGACAGCAGAGGTGTGGCTCAAGTCACCATGGCGACGGTGTCATCATAGACTTTTAAGAGTCAATGCAGCTGCACAGCGGCCAACTTCTAGTGTCAACAGGGGCCTGTCTTCACAGACAAGGGGGACATGGGAGAGTAAATGCTTTGTTTCGAAAGTTGAACCCCAGTCTCACACATTCTCACTTTTTTTTTAAAATAAACGACATGAGGGGGGATGACCTGCCACCCCCCCCCAAATAGAGTCACTAGCCAAACTTCAGGGTGAAGAGGGAAAAGAAAAACAGTTTGAGAATAAATAGAGGTCCCACTCTTGATTTAAAACACCACCCCCACCCATTCTATCCTCCGGAGTCACCAGACATTTCTAGAACAAAGTTTAAAATGGGTCCCAGATGAAATGAAGAGCAGTGTTCACAGAAATTCCACTCTTCAAATTATATTTCTCTAAGCATATACTAATGAAATTATGTCATTCTCTCACCATCTATGCATACTACCTGATTTTTCTCTGTGTATAGCTGAGAGGACGTCCTTAGTTACCTCTCAACCTTTGTGAATTTCTTGGTCAGTATGTGTATGTAAAGCAGATTCTTCCTTGAATAATGAGGGGGGAAATATCACTGTATTTTCACCACTGCATTTCTGTAATAGTGAACGGGTTGAGGGCAATACATACAACCAGTACTTTTCTAAATGAAGTATTTTAAATACTCCCCAAAATACAGGGTTCAGTGTGTGTTCTGGCTCATGGATGAGCACTCAATAGACACAGGATTTTGATCTGTTCATGAAAAGTAGCAATGGAAACGGAAGGAACCTGCTCCAAATATACATAAAGAAGGAAACCCTTTAGAACAAGACCAAGTGCCATGGACTTAACCAAGCAACTACAATACATGGTAAAAAAAAAAAAAAGTGTATGTAGTCGGGGAACCTGGTGAATCCTTGGACTCTGAATTTTGGCTCAGGTCATGATCTCAGATTCATGAGATCAAGGCCCAGAAAATAATGGCATAAAACAACCCCTTTACTTTGGTAAAGTACTACTTTGGTAAACCTGGTCACAAGGTTAGGAATTCATCCAGGACACAATGCTGACGTTAGAAAATGAAAGGTTTCAGATATCCACACCCAGGATGATCCCCACTAGGTAGAACTTGGGGTCCATGAAAAGAGCAGCTCTAGGCCCAGTGCCAATAAATAAGTGACGGCTTTCTATTTCTCAAATCCACAATCCAGAATCCAAGTTTTGCAGGCAGTTGGAACTTCCTGTGTTAGTGAACAGATTCTTTGCAAATGCCCACAACTATTCTTTGCATGTTCCCCAGGTCTACTTCCCAGTGGGGTGGCCAGAGGTCAACCAAGGGGAGTCCATGATTCCAGTTGTGTATCTGAACGTCTCAGCACCTCTTTTGGATTCTATCTGAACCGAATGCCCACTTTGGACACTCCTCAGGGTAGCAGAAATCATGAGGTTGTCATTGGGTGTATCTACATCTGAGGTCATACCCACTGGAGAGAAAAAACAAATTCAGCCACTGGTCAGAATGCAGAGCCTGGACATAGAAGAGGCCCACATATTCCTTTTGCATTTCAGTAGCTTATCTCTGCTCTTTCCACAGTCAATAAACCTTCCCACAGAAATCTGTCCTGAACATCGAACTCAGGACTCAATTAATGATGCCTATAAGAGAGACCTTGTCTCACGATCATTAAGCAGTGAATCAATACAAATGTTGTAAGGAGGGAAATAAGCAAGGCCAGACATAGGGGGCAGTATGATTTTTGAAGCCTTTGCTTTTTTTTGCACTCTGGGGTAGCCACATCCTTTTCCATATCAAAAGGTTAAGACACACATTAGTAGTATCATTTTCCCCCACAAAGCCAAGAAAAAGGACAAGACTGTGTTACATGTCTTGCGAGGGAAATCAACAGATGAGGCAGGTGCTTTCCATAAGGAATAGATTCCACCTGAGGTTTGGCATGGCAGGGAGACCTTCCACAAGGGCACCAATCAAGAGCCCAAAGGAGGTGGGGAAGCAACAGGAAAGGAAGAGTGTATGAGGCAATCGCTCCTCCAAAGAATAGATGTCTCACAAGAAACCGATCTGTCCTGATAATGGACTCTGTCGGGTGGCTCACTTGTGTCCAGAGCAGGACTCAACCGTCAGTCTTTATCAGAGACCTACCAGGTCACTCTACTCTGCACTTGGGACTGAGGGGCACAGGCCCATAAAATGCCCAAAGTCAGATAATTCCCACCTTTCGTGGGGAACCAACTGTGATATCACAATCTCTGAGTCCTTAGTGAGGAAGGGGGCAGTGGGGTCATTTCAGCATCCATGGCTTCACCTAGGGAATAGCTCTCAGCTAGGCTCCAGATCTTTGATCTTGGAAACCAACTTCCCCTACTGCCAGTTGAACCTGACTCCATTCTTCCAAGAGACCACAGAGCACAGAGGACCCCCCATGGGGGTCCTTATGCAGTCAATTGGTGCAGTGGAGGAAGGAGATGTGTTCATGTTTCAAGTACACCCGTGTGCTCTATTTCCTGACACCAACCACAACCAACTCGCCAAGTTCTCCAACAATTCAATTCATACTCCACGGATTTCAGGGCTCAGTCCCACAAGTCTGTCCCCACTGCAGAGGCCAGTCACAAATGGGGTGTTCAAGCTACCCACACTTCTGCCCAACCACAAGGTCAGGTATTCCCTCAGACCCCCTCCTTAGGGTTGATAATTTCACTAGAATGACTCACATCCACAAGTGGATGGATAAAGAAGATGGGCTCCATGTATAAAAAGGAATATGACTCAGCCATTCGAAAGGATGAATTCTTACCACTTACATCGACCTGGATGGAACGGAGTGTATTATACTGAGTGAAACACATCAGTCAGAGAAAGACAAGTATATGGTTTCACTCATAGGTAGACTCTAAGAAACAGTACAGAGGATCATAGGGGAAGAGAGGGAAAACTGAACTGGAGGTCATCAGAGAGGGAGAAAAACCATGAGAGACATTTAAGTATATGAAACAAACGGAGGGTTGCTGGAGGTGAGGTGGCTGGGGGGATGAGGTAATTGGGTGATGGGCATTAAGGGGTGTATGTGATGCGATGAGCACTGGGGGGTATACGCCAATGATATATTATTGAACACTACATCTGAAACTAACGATGTACTATATGCTGCCTAATTGAATTTAAATTTTAAAAAAGGAAAAAACAATTATAAATGCACTGTAATAAAAGTTGTGTGAATGAAGGGGGAAAAAAGATCGACTCAGAAGTCAGGAAAGCACTTTAATTACATCGACCAGTTTATTATAAAGAATACAACTCAGGAAACGCCCAATGGAAGAGATGCATATAGCAAGGAAGGTCTAAAGGGGGTGGGGAGTGGTGGAGAGCTTCCACGCCCTCTCTGGGGGAAAATCACTTTTCCAGAATATTAATGTGTTCACCAACCTCTTGTTCAAGACTTTTTATAACCCAATCTTCAGCCCCCTCCCCTCACAGATGGCCAGTGGCTGGGGCTGAAATTTCCAATCCTTGACTCCCAGTTTGGTCCTTCTGGTGACCAGTCCCACTGCGATGCCATTTCTGGGCCCAGCCCTATGTTAGCTCTTTAGCCTAAAATCTGGAGAGGTCTGTTGGAGATTTTATGACTAACAGAAGGCTCTCCTATCCCTCAGGAAACTGCAAGGATTTTAGGAGTCCTGTGCCAGGAACCAGAAATTTATTTATTTATTTATTTGTTTGTTTGTTTGTTTGTTTGTTTATTTATTTTTAAATTTTCCACAAAGCACTTCTCCAGAAAGTCTAGGCAGACAGGATATTGGCTTGCCTCTTCAAACTACTTCATGGTGGCTTCCCAGAGGGAGATCACTTAGACAGCTGAATGGCAGGATCATCTGTGATTTAAATGCTATTGTTTCCTGAAATCCTTTCATCCTTAAAGTGGAAATACCTAATGGGTCCTAACTAAATGTCCTTTCTAGTGCTAAGGAATGAACACACAAAATCAAGGGCACATGGTCCAAACCGAGAGAGATCTGAAATGCTGATTGTAAACCAAGTCTAGAATCCTCACTGGGCTTTGAGCTGAGACGGAAGAAGAATCCAAACTTAGGCAGATCCCCAGCTCTGCCTGCAGGTCCTGCCTGGCCCAGACACTAACCCAGAGCAGGGTTGAGTTTAAGATGTCCTGACAGTGCAGAATTCTCCACCTTCTAGATCAGGGCTCTCTGATAAAAACCTAATGCAAGACACAGACATGGTTTTATGTTTTCTAATAAGCACACTGGAAACAAGAGCAATGAAAATGATGACGTAAATGTAAATGATGTTTTGGGTTTGGCTTTGTTTTTTAAGAAGGCTCCTGCCCAGTGTGGAGTGCAAGGCAGAGATTGAACACACAACCATCAAGACCTGAGCTGAGATCAAGAAATGGTCTTTTAACCAACTGAGCCACCTAGGCACACTAAACAATGTATTTTTAATTCACTATCCCCCGAATGTTCACATTTCCACATGTGACACAAGAAAGGTGGCCACATTTCAAGGGCTCAAGAGCCACTCCGAGCTGGTGCTACCATATTGGACAGGGAAGACAGAGATTGTTTACATCACGGAATCCTATTGGCCAGTGCTGTTCAGGCTGTCTCAGGCTATACTGCACTTTGATTTATGAACATCCTGAAATAATCCACTTCTTCAGACTAAGTGCTGAGACTCACATCTGTGCCTGGGATTCTCAAACCCAGAGTCAATGTGGGACAAAATTACGTACATGTTGCCAGGCATGGGTGGTAGTGGCTCAGTAACAGTTTAATCAACTTCATCTAAACTCTCCATCTTGCTCTCTCCTTAGCCACCCTCTGTAGAATGTGAGAAACCCATGAATGGAATGAATGATTATCAATCATTTTAATGAATGAAAATAAATTAATGTAGGTCTCCTCTCTACTCGCCTTCAATCCTGGCCTCCAGGTGTTTACACGGTGATGAGGCTTCCATTGGCGTTCTCGCTCTCCCTGTATTTATATCCTGTCAATGTCTCTTTGGTCTGAGATTATTTTTAGTCCATTAAGGGGTACATAATAGAATATTATACCCAGAGGGT
>NW_024425577.1:0-1176 GCF_017311325.1 Ursus maritimus
GTTTGAATTTTTGTCTACCCCACTGAAGACTTAGGGAAATGAGTCATTTCATACTAAATATGCCCATTTCTCCTTGTACTTTAAACATTAAAAAGTCACCTCCTGAGATAGTAAAACGGTGTTACTTTGAAAGACCTGAGGGGCAAGAGGACGTAGGTTTTGCTGTGCCCTCCCCCTGTGTCTCACTGTTCACGGTGGGATTACACCCTTGAAGGGTTTTTCTGTGCATTTCCATATAATGCTTTTACAGAAATGAAAACCTATTACCCGTGCTTTTCCCACAACGAACTGTATGTCTTCTTCCATTGTGCTCACCTGACACCTACAGGGCCCCTGTGTCCTGGCCCTGGCTGTCACCACTGATGGGGGCTCCTCATGTGGACGGCCCCCGGGGCTGATATGAACCCCTTTAAATATGCTTGTGAGCTAGGTTTCAGTAGTCTTTTCTATTTGGAAGATGCCAGCTCATGAAGTCGAGGCACTTGCCCCGGCCATCCAGCTGCGCCTGGCAGAACGGGGACTCTCGCCCCGGGCAGTTGCAAGGCATTGTCCGTCACCAGCATGCTCTCCTCCACCCAGAGTGCAATCATGAGGCTCTCACCTGCTCTCGGCGTGGTGCTGAGTTCTTCAGGAAAGAGTGCCAAGGTTCTGGTGTGTAGTTCTGATGCCCAGAGGCAGCTCCACGTGGCCCAGGCCCTGGAGCTGCTCCTGCTCCGTCCCTGCTCCCGGCTGTCTAGGGCTGCTCTGAGCTTTCCTTGGCTGGTCCTCACCCAGATCTCATAGGAGTCCTGTCCCTGGGATGCCCCAAGCACCTTCACTCTGCTCCCTTTGAGATGCTGGAAGGGGTGCTTGAGGGATAAGTACAGGAAGGCCACGCCCCATCCACGGGGAGGCCTGCAGACAAGCTGGCTAGGGGCTAATGGGCCTGGCTGGATGTAGCCTCTTTGGCTGCCCATTCAGGGTGGGGGATGCCTTTCAGGGAAATGAGAATAAGGCTGGGGCCCTGAGGAAGTGTGGGGCTTTCACACCTCTCCTGTGCCATCCTGGCAATGCCTCCCTTCCTGAAGGCCTTTGGGGACAGCCAAGGAGACCTCCGAGCATTAGCAGGCCCCATCATCTTGGAGTTAATGTTGGGCTGTGCATAGAAATGGGGCTCTTGTGAGTTGGGAGAGGCCA
>NW_024425578.1:0-1176 GCF_017311325.1 Ursus maritimus
AAAAAAAAATGCCAAATTTACCACTTCTTAAGCCACTTTCTGGCTTAAAAACTTTCATGGAATCTCTGGATTCTACCACATGCCCGGAAGACAGCACAGAAACTCCTCCCACCTACTTGCCCTCAGGAGCATTCGCAGCCTCATCTGGAATCATTCCTGCCCTCCACGTCGGCCACACAACTCCGCCCATCCTTAACGCAAGCTCTGGCCTTTCCTCCGTGATTTTGCAGGCTCTGCTCCCTTTGCTGAAATGCCTTTTTCGCTGCCTGGTCAGTATCTATCCATGTTGCAAGACCTACCTCAACTTGAAGCCATCCCCACGACACACTCAGGATATGCTCCCTCCTGAGCCCACACACTCTCTATACCCCACTGGCCACACCTGACATTGTTCTTCACATCATTAGCTGCCCCCTACAGGTGAGATCACCTCCAGGGCAGGGATATTGTCTTCACCCAGCTTGCTATCCTCTAGTGCCTGGCACATAATAGCTGTTCAGCAAAGTTCTACAGAATGGGAGGGAAGGGAAGGGAAATTAAAATAGAAACAGATGAAAGCATGCAAGTGTCCTGAAGGACAGTGAGGATCTTAGCAGGAGAGTATGACTTATTTTTACTATGTCTCAGTTCACATCCTGTTTTTTGTCTTCTGTATTTCTCTAAAACATCACTGGCCCCAGGAAGTTTTACTCTAAAACTCTACAGTAACAGCCATCACCTTCATGGCCCAACTTCATAATAAGAATACTTTTGTTTGTTTTTTAACCTCCTCCTCTCCTCAGTTCCTACATTCAGGCTCCCCACCAACACTTCGGCATAGACTCCCGGGGACCACACATCTGCTCAATCTAATGGGTGGCTCTCTTGCCTCAACATACAGATTCGCTGGGAGTACTGGAGGTGCTGAATATTCCATCACTGTACCTCCTGCCCCACTTGGGCGTCCTTTCCTACATGTTCTGCTATTCTGCCCTGCTGCCTCTGCCCCTGTGTTTTCTCCCTTCCCTTTAACTGTCCCTAAATGTTGGTGTTCCTTCAATTACTAGCTTTTATTCTTTTGCCCTTCTTTTCTCTATACCATTTCTTCCATTCCCACAGTTGTCACCTACTATCTACCTGCTACTGTCTTCTTAACATGAATCTAACTTCAGCCTCATCTCACTCCTGGACCTTTTT
>NW_024425579.1:0-1176 GCF_017311325.1 Ursus maritimus
AGTTTTAATAATATAAATGTTAGCCTCAAATTAGCACATTTTTATGACTTATCCTTAAGTAAAGATTATATTCTACATGGAAGGTGATTCGGAGACCTCCCTTTATACAGTATGCCCCAACACACACCAACTCAACCAACTCCGTTATCTGTGTTTATTCAATAAGGTGGGAATCATTCAAACTTTCATCACAATTTCATCTCCTCGGGTGCAGTTTGCAACTACATCCCTGAAAGTACTCATATTCTTGTATTTAAACAATACATTCAAAGTCGTCAGTGGTAGCATAAAGGCAAACACACAAAACTAGAGTCCTTTCAACTCTGTAATTCTGTCTGACCCCATCGAGTTTCCATTGTGTTGAAATTTTAAAATGGTGAAACAGTAGAGATTGCAAGGTATAATATCTTTTGTTTGATAAGTGAAAGATTTATTTCATACATAAAATACTTTTATTGAAATAATACTATATTTAAAATTGAATCTACTCAAGAAAATAGTATCACTGGCTATGACAGTATCATTAATGATAGTAATTCTGTTGAGCAGAGGAAGGAAAGAAATGGTATACTTAATGTGGCAACCAGGCTGGGTGTGCCCCTGCAGCCCAGTGTTGACAAGTGGCACTTCATCTTTGCCCTCGGTCATTGGGATTCTGCAGTCCAGCCCCAGCCCGGCCTCATGCCCCAGGTAGCCTTGGGGATTCATCTAAACTATTAGGGTATTTCTTCATCAGCAAAGTTAAGTTTGGGCAGAAGAGCATATTTCAGAATTGAGATCAAATGTTCATTCTGAAGCATATGGTGCAGTCACTACTTTGAGGCACTTGCCACACAGATAGAAAGATGAAACGTGCAACTCATGAAAAGTTAACTATTTAAGATACCAACAGGAAATAAATCACAAAGCAGAAAATCATAGATGAGTAGTAAATGGAGCCAGCAATTCCAGCTCTTAGCTAGAGCCTGGAAGGGGCTGGGGAAGCATTCTAAATGCAAGGTGTCTTGGGGAAGCTTCTGGAAGAGCTTCATTTAGTTTTATTTAATTTACAAGCCAAGTCTCATTCTGCTGGATCAATGCAGTCCTTTTTGAGCCAGGACCTTTGAGCTCCAGGGATAGCACTGACATAGTGTAAGAATGGAAGGGGCTCCTGGACGCAGGCACAGCCAGCTCTGT
>NW_024425580.1:0-1176 GCF_017311325.1 Ursus maritimus
CTCGGGGAGTCTAAAACTTTGGCCTAAATTCTAGAGTATTGGTTTTAGGAATGAACTAGCATCTTCACATTAACACCCCCCATTCTGGCTTCTGAGATGAAGGAGAAAGAAATGCTCACCTCTCACACTGCATGTGTGCGGGACTCTCTAACACTTCAGAAGGGACTTGAAGGGTTTGGAGCCCCCCATCCCTCAGGTCTCCTTGATGCCTCCCCCAGGCCTTCTTGTCTTCCCATGATCTCTAGCCCTGTCAAATCGGCCCCTGAATCCAGACTCTACCCAATTGCTTTCATCTAGGCAAGACAATGTCCCACCCATCCCAGCCTACAGTCTTGGCCCTCTCTTTCTCTTTCCCCCTAAACCTTTTCAACTCAGGACTCCCAAACCAGGAAGCTTCACCCATCAACCACCCATAAATCTGCCTGTTAACAAGGATGGGGCTTGGCACCCACGTGGAGTAGAGCATGAGTTTCTTCATCTATACAACTGGTTTCTTCATCTGCACAACTGGATTCAAACTATTCAATGGTTATTATGAGACCACCACAAAATATTAAAGACTTTGTACTCTGTACAAACATCTCCAGTGTTTGGTACCAGGTCAGGCCTGTTTCCTAGGATATATCTGCAAAATCCACAGACTACCAGAGTTCTGATGCCTGCCTTGCCTCACACCAGCATCTGCTCTGCCACTAGCCCTGGGATCAAACAGTCATAATGAAGTGGACCCAGAACCCCCACCAGCATCCTGTCACTGTGTGGGAGCTGCTCAACCTTCACTCTGGAGTCAGAGGAGACCACAGTCACTGTAGGGATGCTGGCAAAGGCAGAAGTCATTCAGAAATAGACCAAACCATCTATTACTTTCCAATACAACCCATTACTGACAATTACTTGATACATGGTACATTCTACTTATGTCTACCTTGGTCTTGAGGGTGACTGCAGATACTCAACTCTTGAGAGGGAATGACTGTGACCATTCTTTCATGAGGTCTTAGTGGTTCAATCCTAACTGGAAGCCTAGAATCCCTCTCCCAAGTTCCAGAATCGTGGACTAGGAAAGTCCAGTTATTTGGGGCTTGTTTCCGTGAGTCACAGGTGTGGGATCCTCTCACATGTGGTTACAGAACTGCCTGGGTGTTGAGATGAACAACCCAGAGGCCTGGAAGAGGT
>NW_024425581.1:0-1175 GCF_017311325.1 Ursus maritimus
AAAAAAAAAAATGTTTGAAAAAGTACATCCATGTGAAAAGAATGTCTAGAATGATTCAACCAGTATTATTATTATTTTTTTTTATAAATGAGTCATGGCTGTGTTTGACTTTCTCTTCTCTGCTTTTCACTTCTCTGTAATGACACAGATTTTTGTGGGTTTCTTTTTTTTTCTTCCTCCTTTGGGTATGTACCACATTTTACTACATTTGAAGATTGTTACTAATGAAATGATAAATCTATGTTGAATTTGGTTACCTTGCTGCTTTTAGAATGAGTGTTTTGTTTATGGCTCTTTCATCCTGATTTTTTTTTTAATTGGGTCTATGTCCAATGACAGTGTACTGGAATGAAGAGGAGAAATCAAGATTGGAGAGACACAGCCAGACTATATCCCTTTAAAGAGACTTTTTGGAAGGCCAGAATTGGAGGAAGTAAACCAGTTAAATAAGTGTTGTTTGGCCGTGTCAATTTTCCTTGCTGGGCAATTCAAGATATTAGCTATTCTAGAAGAAACTTCTAGTTATAAGTAATCCCATCTACTTACCACCTTGACCCTTTAGGTAGGAAGATGATAAAATACGATTCTTAATAACTGGGTACTTCTACATGGAAGGAGCAAAATGTAAGCACATTTTGTATGAATGGTGATTATCAAAGGATTTTTATTGTAGCAGTGGCTTTGGAAATACAGAAAGCTTTTGGTATCACTAATATTAAAAATGAACAAAAAGGTGATCCAAGGACTGTCTTTAAAGAGGAGTCCTGATAGAAGTGGGCACATGTGTGTATTTACTGATTTCTGATGTAAGGGACATGAAAGCTAACCTGATTCATTTGTTTTTAGGGGCTCTTGGCTTTGGGCCTCAGTGCAAGTCCATTGGAAAAGGCAGCTGCAACAATCTAGTGGTCACCAGCAGTCCCATGATGGTTCAGCGACTGGGACCCAATTCACCTCCAGCAAGCCAGGTCTCTACAGCATGCAACCAGATCAGTCCTAGCTTACAGAGGGCAATGAATGCTGCCAACCTGAATATACCTCCTTCAGATACCAGGTCTCATGTTACTTTTTTTTTTCTCCCTTCTTATGGTATAATCACACCCCACATGTGTTTTCCCTTCCCTTCCTGAACACATGCACACACAACACACACACACACACACACACACACACAC
>NW_024425582.1:0-1175 GCF_017311325.1 Ursus maritimus
AGCATTTCCTTAGCTTTTGGGGACTGAGTTCTCTAGGGCTGAGAACTTATCTTAAAAAGCTAAGTATTCAATAAATGTTAGCTATAATATATAAATGTATCATATAAATTCATGTATAATTATATTAAATTAAATAAATAGAAATTACACACAATAATATATAGTATAAGTTATGTATACTATGATAAATTATTATATATTAAAAATCATAATATATTAACTATATGTTTACTAAATTTGTAAATATAATAAGATATATTTACTCCAGGCTATCATTAAGCACTTTGTACATATACCTAAAAACTGAATACAACTCTGTAAAGAAGGTGCTTTTCTCGTAGTCATTTTACTGATAATGAGAATGAGGCTCAGAGAGGTAAAATAACATGCCTGAAGTAATTGGCTAGTAAAGATTGGGAGTGAGAGGATTTTGAAGCAGGCCATCTGGCTTCAGATATGTACTCTTCATCACCAGACTCTATGATAGCTGCATTAGCTTACCTTCATGTGTGGATTTTCTCTGTTGGAGGTTTAATGTCTTAGTTATATTTGCTCGTTTAACTCCCATATTTGATTGGCAGAACCCAGAGGTCAGAAAACTACAGAGCAGTCACAAATCTAGAAATATGCTCTCCACAGAGTAGAATCTCAAACCATTGCTACCTAACCCACAAGCTAATATTTCAGGAGGGTTTGTTTTTTTCTCATGAAATTTTGGACTAGGGTTTAATTTTTCATGAGTGTTTTTCCCAAGTTTAAGGCAGTGAAAAAGTTGGAGCTCTACAAAATTCTGAAGATCGTATTTTATTCATTAACTGAACAATACATGTTGGACATTGGGCCAATCACTGAGAATAAACAGGAAATAAAATCATCCTATTTGATGAAATAACTATTCCATCGGAGGAGATGGATATTAAAACACAAAAGGCAAATATTTAAATTTTTGCTATGAAAATATACTTCGTTATAATATTAATTGTAGTTTTATTATAGTTTCCGTAAGTGTTCTTCAGTAGGCATACAGGGAATTGTGAGACTGCATAATAAAAAGATTTGATTTTGTTTGAGGGAATCGGGAAAGTGTTCCTTTAGAAGGCAGCATTTAAGGCTTAGAGGATCATTGGAAGTTGACCAGATAAAAGGAAGGTGGGGGGCGCCTGGGTGGCTCAGTC
>NW_024425583.1:0-1175 GCF_017311325.1 Ursus maritimus
TGCTCCCAAAGGAAATCGAGCCCCCCCTGTTAGCTTTCCGGGGGGGGGCTGCTGCTCCCCTGGAGGCTCCTCCTGGGCTCTGGAAGCTTGACCTGGTGAGTCACTTGTGACTTGAGCTGGGGAATTGATGAAGAAAACAGAATGAATGCTGGGGGTTGCCTGTATCCTTTGGACGCAGACAACTCCATGTAGCAAAGGAACTCTTCACCCATGAGGTGTGTCGGGAACCCTGAGGGTGTGGGCTTTGCTTCATGGGCTGAGGTTGTGTCTTCATCCTTATCTGGACCAGAGTCATGTTGTCTGGCTATGGAGATCCTGACCCATAGGTGACCGTGTCATTATTATTATTGATCTTTTAAGAAAGCACTATAGACATTGACTTTGAGATACACATAGCAAAAGGAAAAACACAAGGTCAAATATGTATGTGATGATTGAACTTGTGGTATCTCTCATTGATCGGGGTTTTTTAGGGCTGCCCAAATGAGAAAGACCAAGGAATTCGATGTGGATAGAAGTGTGCTGTGCACAGGGAGTGTTTTATTCCATCATCTGACTTCTCTCTCTGAAGGGAAACTAGAGTGGTGTCTGGAGCTGGGTTTCTGATTGGAAGGACTGGGAGGCCAGTGAATCGAAGAGCAGTGTTCATGCTGGCATGGTGCTCAGTGCCCAGTGAGCGAAGGTTGGGGCTTGGACTCGGAAGCCTTGGTGCTCAGGGAGGATGTTGTCCGAGTTTGCAGCACATCAAGTCACTTGGCTGGTCTGCCTAATCGGGCCAGTTTCTGCCTTTCTAAGGGCAGCTTGAAAGTGGCTTGCAACCCTAGGGCATTTGCGGAGTGGTCTGCACGGGACCCCTGTGTGGGCCAGTGTAGACACAACCCAGGGAATTCCAGAGCTAATGATGAGCACTTTTCTGAGGCTGGAGATTGCTTCTCTGTGAGAATGATTGAGCTGGAGTGCAAAGAAGTCTCTGGGTCTTAGGATTCACTGAGCGGGTGTGAGCCTGGCAGGGTAGTCGGATCAGATAGCTGGGAGGTTGTGATGCCATGGTCTTGGACCGTCGCTCTTGATGGGCAGGCCAGCTTGCTACAAGCATCGGTACTGGTGTCTCTTCCCCCCACCCCCACCTCCTGCCCCGGCAGCATTCAGGCTGCATATGTGATAAGACAGTTGGT
>NW_024425584.1:0-1175 GCF_017311325.1 Ursus maritimus
AATGTTAATGAGAATATAGACTCTCTAAGGGAGGAAATGAGTGCAAATTTGGCAGAAATTAAAAATTCTGTGAGCCAAATGCAGTCAAAATTAGAGGCTCTGACGGCCAGGGTGAATGAGGCAGAAGAACGTATCAGTGAATTGGAGGATGGGATAGTAGAAGACAAAGCTAAAATAGAATCTGGACTTAAAAAAATCCACACTCAAGAATGTAGCTTATGGGAGATTACTGACTCAATGAAACGTTCCAATGTCAGAATCATCGGCATCCCTGAGGGGGTGGAGAAAAACAGAGGTCTACAAGAGATATTTGAACAAATTGTAGCTGAAAAGTTCCGTAATGTAACAAGGGAAACAACCATTTGTGTCCAAGGGGCAAAGAGGACCCCTCCCAATCTCAACCACAACAAAACTACACCACGTCACGTCATAGTGCAATTCGCAAATATTAGATCCAAGGATACAGTATTGAAAGTGGCCAGGGCAAAGAAATTTATCACGTACCAAGGCAATGGTATCAGAATTATGTCAGACTTGTTTACACAGACCTGGAATGAGACAAAGGGTTGGGGGGGCATTTTTAAAACTCTTTCAGAGAAAAACATGCAGCCAAGGATCCTTTATCCAGCAAGGCTGTCATTCAGATTGATGGAGAGATAAAGACCTTCCAGAATCGCCAGTCATTGACCAATTTTGGAACCATGAAACCAGCCCTACAGGAGATATTAAAGGGGGTTCTATAAAGGTAAAAAGGCCCCAAGAGTGATACAGAACAGAAAGTCACAATCGATAGAAACAAAGACTTCACTGGCAACATGGCATCATTAAAATCATATCTCTCAATAATCAGTCTCAAGGTAAATGGCCTAAATGCTCCCATAAAATGTCACATGTTTGCAGATTTGTTAAAAAGACATGACCCATCCATTTGCTGTCAATAAGAGACTCATTTTGAACCTAAAGATATATCCAGACTGAAAGTAAAGGGATGGAATACCATCTTTCACGACAATGAACCTCAAAAGAAAGCTGGGGTAGCAATTCTCATATCAGACAGATTGGATTTTAAACTAAAGACTATAGTTAGAGATACAGAAGGGCACTCTATTATTCTTAAAGGATGTATCCAACATGTGGATGTGACAATTATAAATATATATGCCCCCAACAGAGGA
>NW_024425585.1:0-1175 GCF_017311325.1 Ursus maritimus
AGGCGCCCTGAATCAAGGCGTTTTAAATCAGAATCCACTGGGCAAGGCCCAAGAATCCATATTTTGAACAAATAAAATGTTGATTCAAAGTAACAATTGAAAAACACTATTTTATATGCTACTATTTTACACATTTTGCTTCATTTAATGCTTGCAAAAAAATCTGATTTTACAGGACAGAAAATGGGAGCTCAGATAGTTCTTGTAAATCCACACAGAAGAGCTGATATTCCAATAAAGTTCCGCTTGACTTCCAACTGTGTCCTTTCAACTATTTGAAGCAGTGAGTTGTGAAAAAAAAAAAAATCCATGCTCCTGGGAATTACTGTTCTGGGTTGGTCTCTGGTATTGCTTTAGCCCAGCCACAAGGAGAGGAGGAAAGAAATTAACAGCATGGAGACTGCCCACTGCATTGGTGCTGAGGAAGACACTAATTTAGTGCTCATCAAGGAAGAAAATAAGAGCGGGCTCTCTCAATCCCCCACATTTATATGGTAAGCCTTACTTCAAAGTCACCCTGGAAAATTACATGACATTTTTATCACAGTAATTTTCAGACTGGGTCATTATCTTTAACCAAACATTTGTGCCACGCTTTGAACAGACACATATATCAGGCAGGCAGTAGACTGCTCTAGCAAATTCAAGGGGAGACTTTTGCACAGTCTTTTCGGGGTTGTCAATCAAGAGATGATGGTGATAAGGGAATGAAGGAAAGAAATGTCAGAGGAAAAAGTGTAACCAGCTGACAAGCCCAGTTATCAACCCAGAGGACTGAGACTGAGGACTGGGGTTTCAGCTAAATGGGCTGTCCTCCTGGTATAAATGTCTAGTGCTTAAGAGATAATTCTAAAATGTCTATCCCAAACTGGAATCCCAGACCTTCTATGTATTAGTGGTATGACCTTGGGCCATCCACTCCCCCTCATGGGATACCAGTTGCTTAAGACATAGTTTAGCTTAGCTTTGTGCTATGTATGAATTCTGCTAGCTGGATTTTTATTTTTATCACTAGTGTATAATTTGTTGATCTACTACCTAGCAGACGTCAAACGTTTGGTCTGGGTCTTTGATCTTCTTGAGCTGAACTCCACCTAGCCCTGTAAATATCAATCAGGTCTTTTTAGGCTAGACTGACATCCAGAATCTGCTTATAAATCCAGTGTATACTGTCA
>NW_024425586.1:0-1175 GCF_017311325.1 Ursus maritimus
GGGGCGCCTGGGTGGCTCAGTCAGTTAAGCAACCGACTCTTGGTTTTGGTTCAAGTCGTGATCTGAGGGTCTTGAGATGGAGCCCCCATAGGGCTCTGCGCTCAGCACGACATCTGCTTGAGGGTCTCTCTCCCTCTGCCCCTCTTGCTCATGCTCTGTCTCTCTCTCTCGAACAAATAAATAGATGTTAAAATAAAAAGATAAAGACAGACATTACAGAAGGATAAATATGTCAATTTACCAGGAAGACATAACAATCTTAAAATGTGTACACCTAAAACTTCTTCAAAATACATGAAGCAAGAGCTAAACAAATCAAAAGGATAGATAAATCCAAAAGTATACTCGGAGATTTTAACCTCCTTTCTCACTATTCAGTAAGACACATAGACAGAAAATCAGTAAGAATACAGGAGACATAAGGCTGGAGACTTTCCCCGAAGGTCAGCAGAAGGCCAGGAAGCCCATCCTTATCTCTCCAATTCAACATCATACTGGACATCCAGCCAGTGAAATGAGGCAAGGAAAACAAAGAAACAAGTCATAAAAAGTGGAAGGGAAATAATAAAGCTCTCTTTATACAGAAGTGACATGATTATTCATGTAGAAAATCCCAAAAGGCAAAAAATATTCCAGAACTAATAAATTAGCTCGGCAAGGTAGGAGAATGCAAGGTCAACATGCAAGGATCGATCATAATCTGTGTATTAGCAACGAACCACTGGAAATTGGAATTACATCATCAGTACTCTTATAATAGCATTAAAAGCCATGAACGTCTTTGGGATAAATCTAAGATTTTAGTGCCCAAAACTACAAATGTTGATGAGAAAAATCAAAGAAGACCTAAATCAATAGAGAGAGCACCTATGTTTGTGGATAAGAAGATTCAATATTGTTAAGATGTCAATTCTCCCCCAATTTCATTAATAGAGCAACGCAACCTCAGTCAAAATCCAAGTGGGATTTTTTGGTAGATATTCACAAGCTTCTTCTAAAGTTCATATGAAAAAAAACAAAGAACTAAAACTATTTTGATTAAGAAAAGGTGGAGGATTCACCCTCCCTGATTGCAAGGTTTACTTTAAATCTACATTCATCATAACTGTGTGTGACAAATGGTATTGTCAAGTCCTCTTACTTGAGAAGTAGTCACAGTTCACTTGAGAGCAGGG
>NW_024425587.1:0-2271 GCF_017311325.1 Ursus maritimus
CAGGGCCTTCCGAGCCCGCGGCGACCTTCGAAGGCCCCCCCCATCGAAACGCTTGAGCCCACGCTCCCACTCATCAGCGCCCTCACCTCGGCCTGCCCCTCCGCTCACCGCAGATCCAGCGGATGAGGCCTGCCCTCCTCCTGGGGGCTACCCATAACCGTATTTTGGCCCCTGAGGGGCCCCTCTGAAGGGGCCTGGCACCGCAATGCCTGGGATTGGGGACCCCCGAGCCCCAGGCCGGACTCACCGTCTCGCCCCGCCACCACCCAGGTCGCTAGGAGCACAGTTGGTCATTCAGGTAGGGAGAATGGGCAGATCCCTCTGAGTCCTTGGTGACCTTCGAAGGCACCCCGCGCCAAAACGCTTGGGCCCATGCTCCCGCTCGCCTGGGCCCTCACCTCGGTCCACCCCTCCGCTCGCTGCAGAGCCGGTGGATCGGGACTGCCGGCCTCCTGGGTGTTATCCTAACCGTTGGTGGGCACCTGAGGGGCCCATCCCAGGTTCCTGTTGCCGCAACACCAGGGATTGGGGACTCCCGAGCCCCATCGCCGGACTCACCCTCCTGCCCTACCGCCACCTGGGCCGCTACGGGCGCCCTTGGTCATTCAGGGAGGGAGAACGGACAGGGACGTCCAAGCCACCTGCAACCTTCGAAGGCCCCCCGCACAAAAACGCTTGGGCCCATGCTCCCGCTCGTCAGCGCCCTTACCTCGGCCCTCCCCTCTGCTCGCCACACAGCAGGCGGATCGGGCCTGTGGGCCTTCTGGGGGCTAACCCTAACCCTAGGTCGGCCCCCTAGTCGCCCCTCCCAAGGGTCCTGGTGCCGCAACGATGGGGAAAGGGGACTCCCGAGCACCAGCGCCGGACTCATCATGCCCCCCTCTGCCACCCGGGCCGCTAGTGGCACCGCCGGTCATTCAGGGCGGGAGAACGGGCAGGGCCCTCCAAGCCCCCAGCGACGTTCGAAGGCCCCCCGCACCAAAGCACTAGGGCCCACGCTCCCGCTCGCCATTACCCTTACCTCGGCCTGCCCCTCTGCTCACCGCACAGCCGGCGGATTGGGCATCCTAGCCTCCTGAGGGCTAACCCTAACCCTAGGTAGGCCCCCTAGGGGCCCATCCCAAAGGGCCTGGTGTTGCAATGCCGGTGATGGGACCCCCGAGCCCCAGCGCCAGACTCTCCCTGCCGCCCCGCTGCCAACCAGGCCGCGAGGGGTGCTGTCGGTCATTCAGGGCAGGAGAACAGGCAGGGCCCTCCGAGCCCCCGGCAACCTTCGAAGGCCTACCACGCCAAAACGCTAGGGCCCATGTTCCCTTTGCCAGCGCCCTCACCTCGGCCCGCCCCTCCGCTTGCCGCACAGCCTGCGTAATGGGCCTGCCAGCCTCCTGGGGCTAACCCTAAACCTAGGTCGGCTCCCAAGGGGCCTGGAGTCGCAACGCTGGGGATTGGGGACCCCTGAGCCCCAGCGCCGGACTCACCTTGCCGCCCCACCACCACAAGGGCCGCTAGGGGTGCGGCAGGACATTCAGTGCGGGAGAACGGGCAGGGCCCTCCGAGCCCCCATCGTCTTTCGAAGGCCCACCGCACCAAAACGCTTAGGCCCACGCTCCCGCTCGCCAGCGCCCTCACCTCGGCCCGCCTCTCCACTCGCCACACAGCTAGCGGATTGGGCCTCCCAGCCTCCTGGGGGTTAACCCTAACCCTAGGTAGGCCCCCTAGGGGCCCATCCCAAGGGGCCTGGCATCCGCAATGCTGGGGATTGGGGACTCCTGAGCCCCAGTGCCAGACTCACCCTGCCGCCCCGCCGCCACCCAGGCCGCTAGGGGAGCCACCCGTCATTCAGTGCGGGAGAACGAGTAGGGCCCTCAGACCCGGAGACTTTGGAGGCCCCCCGCGATAAAACGCTTCGGCCCACACTCCCGCTTGCCAGCGCCCTTACCTCGGCCCGCCCCTCCACTCGCCGCACAGCTGGCCGATCGGGTCTGCCGACCTCCTGGGGGCTAACCCTAACCCTAGGTCGGCCCAGGAGGGGCCCCTCCCATGGCACCTGGCGCTGCAACGCCGGGGATTATGGACCCCCGAGTCCCAGTGCCGGACTCACTCTGCTGCCCCGCAGCCACCTGGGCCAGTAGGGGCGCCGCCGGTCATTCAGGGAGGGAGAACGGGCAGGGCCCTCTTAGCCCCCGGCGACATTTGAAGGCCACTCGCGCCAAAACCCTTGGGCTCATGTTCCAGCTCGCCAGCGCCCTCATCTCGGCCTGCCCCTCCCGT
>NW_024425587.1:2296-5680 GCF_017311325.1 Ursus maritimus
TCTCTCCGCGCACAGCCGGCGAATCGGGCCTGCCGGGCTCCTGGGGCTAAACCAAACCAGTCTGTCCTCAATGGAAACTCCCAAGGGCCCAGGCGCCAAAGGCGGGACAGGACCCCCAAGCCCCAGCGCCAGACTTCCCTGCCGCCCTGCTGCGGGCAGCGAGGGGGTGCCGCTGGTCATTCAGGGCAGGAGAATGGGCAGGGCCCTCCGAGCCCCTGGCAGCAACCTTCTCTTCGCGGCCCTCGTCAAAATGCTTGGGCCCACATTCTGCTCTCTCACTAGCGCCCTATCTCAGCCCGTGCTCCTCCCGTCACGCACAGCTGGCAGATCGACTTGTCGGGCCTCCTGGGGTAACCCTAACCCTAGGTCGGCCACCTCAAAGGGGGCCTTCCCAAGGGGCCTGGCGCCGCAACGCGGGAATTGGGGACCCCCTAAGCCCCAGCGCCGGACTCACCGAGCCGCCCCGCTGCCACCCGACCGCTAGTGGCGCCACCGGCTGCTCAGGTGGAGAACTGGCAGGGCCCTCCGAGTCCCCGGTGACTTTCAAGGCCCCACGCCAAAACGCTTGGACCAATGCTGCAGCCGCCAGCGCTCACTGCCCGCCTCCGCTTCCAAACAGCCGGCGGATCAGGCCTGCTGGCCTCCTAGGGGCTAGGGGACCCCCGAGCCCCAGCGCCAGACTCTCCCTGCTGCCCTGATGCCAACCGGGCCGCGAGGGGTGCCGTTGGTCATTCAGGGCAGGAGAACTGGCAGGGCCCTCCGAGCCCCTGGCGACCTTCGAAGGCCCCTCGCGCCAAAATGCTTGGGCCCACATTCCCGCTCGCCAGCGCCCTCATCTCAGCCCGCCCCTCCGCTCGCCGCACAGGTGGCAGATTGGACCTACCGGCCTCCTGGGGGTAACCCTAACCGTAGGTCGACACCCAAGGGGGCCTTCCCAAGGGGCCTGGCACCACAACGCCGGGGATTGGGGACCCCCGAGCTCCAGCGCCGGACTCACCCTGCCGCCCCGCCAGCACACGGGCTGCTAGGGGCGCGGCAGGACATTCAGTGCAGGAGAATGGGCAGGGCCCTCCAGTAGGGGCGCCGCCGGTCATTCAAGGAGGGAGAAGGGGCAGGGCGCTCTGAACCCCCGGTGACCTTCGAAGACCTTCCACGCTAAAACGCTTGGGCCCACCTTCCCGCTCGCCAGCGCCCTCACCTTGGCCAGCTCCTGTGCTCACCGCACAACCGGCTGATGAGGCCTGCCGGCCTCCTGTGGGCTAAACCTAACCCTAGGTCGGCCCTCGAGGGACCCGTCTGATGGGGCCTGGCGCCACAAAGCCTGGGATTGCTGACCCCCGAGCCCCAGCGCCAGACTCACTGAGCCGCCCTGCTGCCACCCGGACCGCTAGTGGCGCCGCCAGTCATTCAGGGTGGGAGAACGGGCAGGGCCCTCCGAGTCCCCGGTGACTTTCGAAGGCCCCCCACGCCAAAACGCTTGGACCAGTGCTGCCGCTCGCCAGCGCCCTCACCTCGGCCCGCCCCTCCACTCTCCAAACATCCGGCGGATCGGGCCTGCTGGCCTCCTAGGGGCTAACCCTAACCATAGGTCGGCCCCCAAGGGTCATATCCCAAGGGGCCTGGCTCTGCAACGCAGGGGATTGGGGACCCCCGAGCCCCAGCGCTGGACTCACCCTGTCACCCTGATGTAACTGGGCCGCTACTGGTGCCGCTGGTCATTCAGGGCGGGAGAATGGGCAGGGACTTCCGAGCCTCCGGCGACCTTCGAAGGCCCCCCCATCCAAAACGTTTGAGCCCACGCTCCCGCTCCTCAGCGCCCCCACCTCGGCCCACCCCTCCTCTCGCCACAGAGCCGGCGGATGAGGCCTGCTCTCCTCTGGGGACTACCCATAACCCTAGGTTGGCCCCTGAGGGGCCCCTCCGAAGGGGCCTGGCACCGCAACGCCGGGAATTGGGGACCCCCGAGCCCCAGCGCTGGACTCACCCTACTGCCCCAATGCCACCCGGGCTGGTAGGGGTGCCGCTGGTCATTCATGGCGGCAGAATGCGCAGGGCCCTCCAAGCCCCCAGCAACCATCGAAGGCCCCCCATGCCAAAATGCTTGGGCCCACGCTCCCGCTCGCCAGCGCCCTCACCTCGGCCCACCCCTCTGCTCAATGCACAGCTGGCGGATCGGACCTGCCGGCCTCCTGTGGGCTAACCCTAACCCAAGGTCGGCCCCTGAGGGGCCCATCCCAGTGGCCTATCGCTGCAATGCCAGGTATTGGGGACCCCTGAGCCCCAGCACTGGATTCAACTTGCTGTCCCACCACCACCCAGGCTGCTAGGGGTGCCGCCAGTCATTCAGTGCAGTAGAACGGGAAGGGCCCTCTGAGCCTCCGGCCACCTTCGAAGGCCCCCCGCGCCAGAATGCTTGGGCCCACACTCCCGCTCGCCAGCACCCTTACCTCGGCCCTCCACATTTCATTGAGAAACGTGTGGCGAGGTAGTTCTCTGTGATATCATTAAGTGGTACATTATTCCCCCGAGGGGCCCATCCCAAGGGGCCTGTCTCCGCAATGACGGGGATTGGGGACCCCAGAGGCCCAGCGCCGGACTCACACTGCTGCCACGCCGCCCCCTGGGCAGCTAGGGGCACCGCCGGTCATTCAGAGCGGAAAAACAGGCAGTGCCTTCCGAGCCCTGGCGACTTTCGAAGGCCTCCCGCGCCAAAACGCTTGGGCCCATGCTCCTGCTCGCCTGCGCCCTCACTTCGGTCCGCCCCTCAGCTCGCTGCACAGCCGGTGGATCGGGACTGCCAGCCTCCTGGGTGTTACCCTAATCACTGGTGGGCCGAAGAGGGACCCATCATAGGTTCCTATTGCCGCAACGCCAGGGATTGGGGACCCCCGAGCCCCAAGGCCGTACTCACCCTCCCACCCTACCGCCACCTGGGCCTCTAGGGGCGCCGCCGTTCATTCAGGCAGGGAGAATGGGCAGGGCCCTCTGAGCCACTGGCAACATTCGAAGGCCCCCCGCACCACATCTCTTGGGCCCACGGTCCCGCTCCCCAGCACCCTTACCTCGGCCCACCCCTCCACTCGCCGCACATCTGGTGGATCGGGCCTGCGGGCCTTCTGGGGGCTAACCCTAACCTTAGGTCGGCCCCCTAGTGGACCCTCCCAAAGGGCCTGGCCCTGCAACAACGGGGATTGGGGTCTCCCGAGCCCCAGCGCCGGACTCACCCTGCTGCCCTGCCGCAACCCGGGCCGCTAGGAGCGCCGTCGATCATTCAGGGAGGGAGAACTGGTAGATTCCTCTGAGCCACTGGCGACCTTCGAAGGCTCCCCGCGCCAAAACGCTTGGGCCCATGCTCCTGCTCGCCTGCGCCCTCACTTCGGTCCG
>NW_024425587.1:9946-13769 GCF_017311325.1 Ursus maritimus
GGGCATTCAGCGCGGTACAACGGGAAGGGTGCTCTGAGCCTCCGGCGACTTTGAATGCCCCCCACGCCAAAACGCTTGGGCCCACGCCCCCTCTCGACAGCGCCCTCACCTCGGCCTGCCCCTCTGCTCACCACGTAGCCGGCAGATCGGGTCTGCCGGCCTGCTGGGGGCTAACAGTAATGCTTGGTAGGCCCCCTAGAGCCCTTCTGAAGGGGCCTGGAGCCCCAACGCGGGGATTGGGGGCCCCCGGGCCCCAGTGCCCGACTCACCCTACTGCACCTCTTCCACACGGGCCGCTAGGTTAGCCACCAGTCATTCAGGGCAGGAGAACATGCAGGGCCCTCCGATCCCCCGGCGACCTTAGAAGAACCCCCGCGCCAAAATGCCTGGGCCTACACTCCCGCTCGCCAGCGGCCTCACCTCCGCCCGCCCCTCCGCTCACCGCACAGCCAGCGGATTGGGCTTGCCGGCCTCCTTGGGGCCTACCCTAACCCTAGCTCGGCCCCTGAGGGGCCCCTCTCAAGGGGCCTGGTGCCGCAACGCCGGGGATTGGGGACCCCCGAGCCCCTGTGCCGGACTCAACCTGCCACCCCGCCACCACCCGGGATGCACCCGGGCGCGGCTTGGTCATTCAGCGGAGAACGGCAGGGCCCCTCCGATCCCCCGGCGATCTTCGAAGGCAACTCTGCGCCAAACGCGCAACACACTCGCCACCAACGCCCTCACCTCAGCCCACCCCTCCGCTTGCCGCACAGCTGGCGGATCGGGCCTAACAGACTCTTGGGGGATAATCCTAACCCTAGGTCGGCCCCCGAGGGAATCTCCCAAGGGGTCTGGCTGCCCAACACCGGGGATTGGGACCCCCTGAGCCCCAGCTCCGGACTCACACGGCTGCTGCGATGCCACCGGGCTGCTAGGGGCGCCGCCGATCATTCAGGGTGGCAGAACGGGCAGGCCCTTCCGAGCCCCCGGTGACCTTGGAAGGACCCCCACGCCAAAACGCTAGGGTCCACGCTCCCGTTCGCCAACGCCCTCACCTTGGCCCGCCCCTCCACTCATCGCACAGCCAGTGGATCAGGCCTGCCGGCCTCCTGGGGGCTAACCCTAACCCTTGGTCGGTCCCCGATGGGCCTTTACCAAGGGGCCTGGTGCCACAATACGGGGATTGGGGACACCGAGCCCCAGAGCCAAACTCACGCTGCTGCCCCGCCGCCACCCGGGCCGCTAGGGGTGCCGCAGGTCATTCAGAGCGGGAGAACGGGTAGGGCCCTCCTAGCCCACGGCGAACTTCGAAGGCCTCCCGCGCCAAAAGGCTTAGGACCACCCTCCCGCTCTCCAGCGCCCACCCCTTGGCCCGCCCCTCCACTCGCCGCACAGCTGGGAGATTGGGCCTGCCGGCCTCCTGGGTGCTAACCCTAACCCTAGGTCAGACCCGAGGAGCCCCTCCCAAGGGGCCTGGCGCTACAATGCCGGGGATTGGGGACCCCCGAGCCCCAGCGCCCGACTCAACCTACCGCCCCTCTGTCACCCGGGCTGCTTGGGGTGACGCTGGTCATTCAGGGCGGGAGAATGGGCAGGGCTCTCCGAGCCCCCGGCGACATTCAAAGGCCATCTGCACCAAAACCCTTGGGCCCACACTCCCGCTCGCCAGCGCCCTCCCTTCGGCCCTCCCCTCCACTCGCCCTACAGCTGGCGATTCGAACCCACCCCACCCCTGGGGGCTAACAATATCCCTTGTTCGGCCCCCTCATGGCCAATCCCAAGGCATGTGGCGCCGCAACGCCAGGGATTGGGGACCCGGGCCACTAGGTGGGCCTTCGGGCATTCAGGGCAGTACAACGGGAAGGTCACTCTGAGTCCCCGGCGATGTTCGAATGCCCCCCACACCAAAACGCTTGGGCCCACGCTCCCGCTTTCCAGTGCCCTCACCTCGGCCCGTCCCTCTGCACGCCACATAGCCGGCGGATCGGGTCTGCCGGCCTCCTGGGGGTAACACTAACGCTCGGTCGGCCCCTGAGAGCCCTTCTGAAGGGGCCTGGCGCCCCAACGCAGAGGATTGGGAACCCCCGAGCCCCAGCGCCCAAATCACCCTAACGCCCCTCCTCCACCAGGGCTGCTAGGGGAGCCGCCCGTCATTCAGGGCAGGAGAACGGGCAGGGCCCTCCAAGCCCCTGGCGACCTTCGAAGGACCCCCGCGCCAAAACGCCTGGGCCCACTCTCCAGACAGCCAGTGGCCTTACCTCTGACTGCCCCTCCGCTCGCCGCATAGGTGGCGGATCGGGCTTGCTGGCCTCCTGGGGGCCAACCCTAACCATAGGTCGGCCACAAGGGGCCCCTAGCAAGGGGTCTGGAGCCGCAACGCTGGGCATTGAGGATCCCCGAGCCCCAGCAACAGACTCACGCGGCCACCCTGCCGCCACCTGCGCCGCTAGGGGTGCCGCCGGTCATTCAGTGTGGGAGAACGGGCAGGGTCCTCCGAACCCCCGATGTCTTCGAAGACCCCCCAAGCCAAAACGCTTGGGCCCATGTTCCCACTTGCCAGCTTGCTCACCTTGGCCCGCCCTCCTCTTGACGCACAGCTGTCGGATCAGGCCTGCCGGCCTCCTGGGGGCTAACCCTAACCCTAGGTTGGCCCACGAGGGGCTCCTCCCAAGGGGCGTGTCACCTCAATGCCGGGTTTCGGGATCCCCGAGCCCCTGCACCGGACTCCCCCTGCTGTCCCGCCACAACCCGGGCCACTAGGGGCTCTGACAGTCATTCAGGGCAGGAGAACGATCAGAGCCCTCCGATCCCCCGGCGACCATCAAAGGCCGTGGCGCCAAAATGCTTGGGCCCATGCACCCGCTCCCCAGCGCCCTCACCTCGGCCCACCTCTCCACTCCCCGCACAGCTGATGGATCGGGCCTGCCGGCCTCCTTGGGGCTAAGCCTAACCCTACGTCGGTCCCCGAGGGCCCCTCCAAAGGGGCCTGGCTTTGCCACGCCAGGGACTGGGGACTCTCGAGCCCCAGCGCCGGACTCACCCTGCCGCCCCGTCGCCACCCGGGCCGCTAGGGGCGCCGCCAGTCATTCAGGGCGGTAGAACGGGAAGGGCCCTCAGAGCTCCTGGCGACTTTCGAAGGCCCCCAGCGCCAAAACGCTTGGGTCCACGATCCCTGTCGCCAGCGCCCTCACCTCGGCCCACCACTCCGCTCGCCGCACACCCGGCAGATCGGGCCTGCCGACCTCCTTTGGTCTAACCCTAACCCTAGGTCGGTCCCCGAAGGCCCCTCCCAAGGTGCCTGGTGCAAAACACGCTGGGGTTTGGGGACCCCCGACCCCAGCGCTGGAATCACCCTGCAGCCCCACCGCCACACTGGCCGCTAGGGGTGCCGCCGGTAATTCAGGGCGGGAGAACGTGCAGTGCCCTCCGAGTCCCCAGCAAACTTCGAAGCCGCTCGCCGCACACCCGGCAGATCCGGCTGCAAGCCTTCCTCCTCTGGTCTAACCTAACCCTAGGTCGGGTCCCCGAAGGCCCCCCCAAGGTGCCTGGTGCAAAAACACTGGGGCTTGGGGACCCCAGCGCTGGTCACCCTGCAGCCCCACCGCCACACTGGCCGCTAGGGGTGCCGCCGGTAATTCAGGGCGGGAGAACGTGCAGTGCCCTCCGAGTCCCCAGCAAACTTCGAAGGCCCACGCGTGAAAACTCTTGGGCCCACGCTCCAGCTCGTCAGCGTCCTCACCTCGGCCAGCACCTCCATATGCCTGCCGGCCTCCTGGGGCTAACCCAAACCCTCTCGCGCGCCCGGGAGGCGCCCCACGAGGCACCGGCACGCCCGCGCCGA
>NW_024425587.1:13794-17556 GCF_017311325.1 Ursus maritimus
AGGGGCCCCCCCCCCGCCACGCCGGGGATTGGGGACCCCCGAGCACCAGCACCGGATTCACCCTGCCGCCTCGCCGCAACCCGGCCTGATAGGGGCGCCATCCTCATTCAGGACGGGAGAACGGGCATGGCCCTCCGAGCCCCCGGCGACCTTTGAAGGCCCGCCGCGCCAAAACGCTTGGGCTCCCGCTCCCGCTCGCCAGCGCCCTCAACTTGGCCCGCCCCTCTGCTCCCCACACAGCCGGCGGATCGGGCCTGCCGGCCACCTGGGACTAACCGTAACCCTAGGTCGGTCCTCGAGGGGCCCATCCCAAGGGGCCTGGAGCACCAATGCCTGGAATTGGGGACCCCCAAGCTCCAGCACTGGACTCACCCGGCCGCCCCACCGCCACCCGGGGTGCTAGGGGCGCCGCCGGTTATTCAGGGCGGTAGAACGGGCACGGCCCTCCGAGACTTCGACGACCTTCGAAGGCCCACTTTACAAAATGCTTGGAGCCATGCTCCCACTCGCCAGCGGCCTCACCTAGGCCCGCCCCATCGTATGCCACACAGCCTGCAGATTGGGCCTGCCGACCTCCTGGGGCTAACCCTAAACCCAGGTCCCCCCCGAGGGACCCCTTTCAAGGGGCCTAGCGCCACAACGCTGGGGATTGAGGACACTCGAGCCCCTGCGCCGGACTCACCCTGCCTTCCCGCCGCCACCCGGGCTGCTAGGGGCGCCGCAGTCATTCAGGGCGGGAGAACGGGCAGGGGCTTCCGAGCCCCCGGCGACATTCGAAGGCCCCCCACACCAAAACACTTGGGGTCACGCTCCTGTTTGTCAGCGCCCTCTTCTCAGGCCGCCCTTCCGCTCGCCGAAAGCTAGCGGATCGGGCCAGCCTGCTTTCTGGGGGCTAACCCTAACCCTAGTTCGGACCCTGAGGGGCCCCTTCCAAAGGCCTGGCGCCACAACGCCGGGGATTGGGGACCCCCGAGCCCTAGCGCCGGACTCACTCTACCGCCCCTCCCCTACCGGCCCCTAGGGGCGCCACCAGTCATTCAGGGTGGGAGAACGGGTAGGGCGCTCTGGGCCCCCGGCGACTTTCGAATGCTCCCAGCGCCAAAACGCTTAAGCCCATGCTCCCGCTCGCCAGTGCCATCGTCTCTGCATGCCATTTCGCTCGCCACACACCTGGCCGATCGGGCCTGCCAGCCTCCTGGGGGCTAACCCTAACCCAAGCTCGGCACCCAAGGGGCCCCTCCAAGCGGCCTGGCGCCGCAACGCCAGGGAATGGGGACCCACGAGCCCCATTGCCAGTCTCATCCTGCCACTGCGACACCACCCAGGCTGCTAGGGGTGCCGCTGGTCATTCAGGGAGGGAGAATGGGCACGGCCTCCAAGCCCCCGGCGACCTTCGAAGGCCCCCACGGCAAAACGCTTGGGTCCACCCTCCTGCTCGCCAGGGCCCTCACCTCTGTCTGCCCCTCCGCTCACTGCACAGCCGGCGGAACGGGCCTGCCGGCGTCCTGGGGGTTAACCCTAACCCTAGGTCGGCACCCAAGGGGCCCCTCCCACAGGGCCTGGCGCAGCAACCCCAGGGATTGGGGACCCCCAAGCCCCAAGGCTGGAATCAACCTGCCGACCTGCCACCACCCGGGCCGCTAGGGGAGCCGCCGGTCATTCAGGGCGGGAGAACAGGAAGGGCCCTCTGAACCCACGATGACTTTCGAAGGCCCCCCGCGCCAAAACGCTTGGGCCCACGCTCCCGCTCGACAGCGCCTCACCTCGGCCTGCCCCTCTGATCACTACACAGCTGGCGGATCGGGCCTGCCAGCTTCCTGGGGGCTAACCCTAAACCTAGGCCGGCCCCTGATGGGCCCCTCCCAAGGAGCCTAGAGCTGCAAGGCCTGGGATTGGGGACCCCCGAGCCCCAGCGCCGGACTCATATGGCCACCCCACTGCAACCTGGGGCTCTAGGGGCGCCGTCGGTTATTCAGGGCGGGAGAACGGGCAGGGCCCTCCAAGCCCCCGCTGACATTTGAAGGCCCGCCACACCAAAACGCTTGGGCCCACGCTCCCGCTCCCCAGCACCCCCACCTCGGCCCGCCCCTCTGCTTGCCACACAGCCGGCGGATCGGGCCTGACAGCCGCCTGGAGCTAACCATAACCCTAGGTCGGTCCCCGAGGGACCACTCCCAAGTGCCTGGCGTTGCCACGCTGGGGATTGGGGACCCCCGAGCACCAGCGCCGAACTCACCCTGCCGCCCCGCCGTGACCTGGCCGGCTAGGGACACTGTCCTCATTCAGGGCGGGAGATCGGGCAGGGCCCTCCGAGCCCCCATTGACCTTCCATGGCCCCCCACGCCATAACGCTTGGGCCCAAGCTCACATTCACCAACGCCCTCAACTCTGCCCGTCCCTCCGCTCACCACAGGCGGGCAGATTGGGCCTTCCGGCCTCCTGGGGACTAACCCTAACCCTAGGTCTGCTCACGAGGGGCCCCTCCCAAGGGGTCTGGCACCGCGACACTGATGATTGGGGACCCTCGAGCCTCAGCGCAGGACTTACCCTGCCACCCCACCACCACCCGGGCAGCTAGGGGTGCCGCCGGTCATTTAGGGCGGGAGAACGGACAGGGTCCTCCGAGCCCCCGGAGACCTTCGAAGCCCCCCCATGCCAAAACGCTTGGGCCTATGCTCCTGCTCACCAGCACCCTCTCCTCAGCCCACACCTCCACTCGCCACACAGCTGTTGGATCGGGACTGCTGGCCTCCTGGGGGCTAACCCTAACCCTAGGTTGGCTCCTGAGGGGCCCATCCCAAGGGGCCTGGCGTCACCACGCTGGGGATTGGGGACCCACAAAGCAAACTGCTGGACGCACCCTGGCGTCCCGCCGCCACCGGGGCCACTAGGGGCGCCACCGGTCATCTGGTTTGGAGAATGGGCAGGGCCCTCCGAGCCTCCGGCGACATTCAAAGGCCTCCCGCGCCAAAATGCTTTGGCCCATGCTTCCGCTCACCAGCGCCCTCACCTTGGCCAGCCCCTCTGCAAGCCGCACAACCAGCGGATCGGGCCTGCTGGCCTCCTGGGGTCTAACCCTAACCCTAGGTTGGCTGTCGAGGGGCAGGAGAACGGGCAGGGCCCTCTGAGCCATGGCAACATTCGAAGGCCCAGGGCGCCAAAACGCTGGGGACCACGCTCCCGCTCGGCATCGCCCTCAAACTGGCCCACACTTCCGCTCTTCGCAGAGCTGGCGACTTGGGCCTGCCGGCCTCCTGGGTGCTAACCCTAACCCTAGGACAGCCCCTGAGGGTCCCTTTCTAAGGGGCCTGGCACCACAACGCCGGGGATTGGGGACCCCCAAGTCCCAGCGCCGGATGCACCCTGCCGCCTAGCCCCACATGGGTCGCTAGGGGCGCCGCCATTCATTCAGGGTGGGAGTACTGGCAGGGCCCTCCGAACTCCCTCCGACCTTCGAAGGTGCCCCGAACCAAAACGCTTCGGCCCAGGCTCATGTTCACCAGCACCCTCATCTCGGCCCACCGCTCCGCTCGCAACACATGTGGTGTATCGGGCCTGCCGGCCTCCTGGGGACTAACCCTAACTGTTGTTCGGCCCCCAAGAGGCCCTTCCCGAGTGGCCTGGCACCACAACACCAGGTATGGGGACCCCGAGCCCATGTACCGGACTCACCCTGCTGCCCTTCAGCCACCTGAGCTGCTAGGGGCCCCGCTGGTCATTCAGAGCGGGAGAACGGGCAGGTCCCTCTGAGCCCCCGGCGAC
>NW_024425587.1:17774-18406 GCF_017311325.1 Ursus maritimus
CTGCACCGCCTGCACCGCCAACACCTGGACCGCTAGGGGTGCCACCAGTCCCTCAGGGAGGGAGAACGGGCAGGGCCCTCCAAGACACGGAGACCCCCAAAGGCCCCCTGCGCCAAAACGCTTGTGCCCACGCTCCCGCTCGCCAGCGCCCTCACCTCGGCCGGCTCCTCCACTTGCCACATTGCTGGCAGATTGGGCCTGCCGGCCTCCTGGGGGCTAACCCTAACCCTAGATCGTCTCCCAAAGGGCCCTGCCAAGGGGCTTGGCGCTGCAACGCTGGGGATTGGGGACCCACGAGCTCCAGCGCAGGACTCACCCTGCCGCCCCACCTACACCCAGGCTGCTAGGGGCGCCGCCAGTCCATCAGGGCGGGAGAACCTGCAGGGCCGTCCGAGCCCCTGGCGACCCTTGAAGGCCCCCCGAGCCAAAACGCTTCGGTTCACGATCCCGCTCGCCAGCTCCCGCACCTCGGTCCGCCACTCCGCTCTCCACAAAGCTGGCAAATAGGGCCTGCCGACCTCCTAAGGCCTAAACCTAACACTAGGCTGGCCCCTCCCAAGGGGTCTGGCACCGCAACGGCGGGGATTGGGGACCCCCAATCCCAGTGCTGATGGCACTCTGCTGCCCCGCCC
>NW_024425588.1:0-1175 GCF_017311325.1 Ursus maritimus
TATTTTGTCAAATGCTTTTTCTGCATCCATTGAGAGAATCACATGATTTTTGAATTTTTCATTCTGGATAAAATCTAAGACACCGATCGATTTGTGAATGTTGAACCACCCTTGCATCCCAGGGATGAATCCCACTTGGTCATGATGGATAATCCTTTTAATGTACTGTTGGATTCTATTAACCAGGATCTTTTTGAGGATTTTGGCATCCATGTTCATTAGGGAAATAGGTCTGTAATTCTCCTTTTTGATGGGGTCTTTGCCTGGTTTGGGGATCAAGGTAATATTGGCCTCCTAGAATGAGTTTGGTAGCTTTCCTTCTGTTTCTATTTTTTGAAATAGCTTTAGGAGAATAGGTATTATTTCTTCTTTGAATGTTTGGTAGAATTCCCCAGGGAAACCATCCGGGCCTGGAGTTTTGTTTTTTGGAAGGTTGTTTATCACTGACTCAGTCTCTTCATAATTCACTGGCCTGTTTAAAAAAATCAGTTTCTTCCTGTTTCAGTCTTGGTAGTTTATAGGTTTCCAGGAAGACCTCCATCTCTTCCAGATTGGTTAATTTATTGGCATAAAGCTGTTGATAAAAGTTTCTAATAATCCTTCCAATTTCAGTGGTGTTGGTTGTGACCTCTCCTTTTTCATTCAGAATTTGATTAATTTGGGTCCTTTCTCTATTCTTTTGGATAAGTCTTGCCAGTGGTCTGTCAATTTTATTGATTCTCTCAAAGAACCAGCTTCTATTCTGTTGATCTGCTCTCCTGTACTCCTGGTTTCTAATTCATTGATTTCTGCTCTAATCATGGTCAACTGCTTCCTCGTGCATGGATTAGGTCTGTCCCTCTGTTGTTGTTCCAGCTTCTTGAGGTGAGAATATAAAAACTGCATTTTAGATTTTTCTATTCTTTTGATTGAGGCTTGGATGGCTATGTATTTCCCCCTTAGGACTGCGTTTGCAATATCCCATAGGTTTTAGACCATTGTGTTTTCATTCTCGTTGGTCTCCATAAATTGTTTAAATTGATTTTTGATTTCCTGGTTTATCGAATCATTCCTGAGCAGGATGGTTCTTAGTCTCCAAGTGTTTGAGCTTCTTCCAAATTTTTCCTTGTGGTTGAGTCCCAATTTCAAAGCGTCGTCGTCTGAGAATATGCAGGGAATAATTTCAGTCTTTTGGT
>NW_024425589.1:0-1174 GCF_017311325.1 Ursus maritimus
AAAAAAAAAAAAAGATTGGCCATGGAATGATACTCACTGAAGCTGAGTAGTGGGTAAATAGAGGTTTATTATATTCTACTTCCGGCTTTTGTATATGTTTGAATTTTTTTCATTAACAATTTAAAAAATGTAAGTACTTCAACAACAGCAGAATGCACATTCTTCTCAAACACACATGTAAGAGTAGCCAAAATAGACCACATTCTGGGCCATAAAACATACTTCAAAAATTTTAAATTTAAAATAATAGAAATCATAATATCTGTTTTCGTGCCACAATGGAATTAAACTAGAAATCAATATCAGAAAGAGAACTAAAAAATCTCAATAGACATGGAGATTAAACAATACATGGGTGAAAGAAGACACATCTAGAGAAATGAAAAAACATTTGGAACTAAATGAAAATGAAAACACACTTATTAAAATATGTGACATGTGGCAAAAGCAGTGTTCAGAGGGATATTTATAGCATTGGGTATTAATATTATAAAGAAAAAAATCATGATTTAAGTCTCCATATTAGAAAATTTGAAAAAGAAGAGAAAATTACAACCCAAAGAAAGCACAAGAAAAGAAATAATAAAATTTAGAACAGAAATCAATTAAATCACATACAGGAAATCAATAGAGAAAATCAGTAAAACCAAAAACTGATTTTTTTCACAAGATCAATAAAATCAAGAAGTTTCTATCTAGCCAGTCTAAGAAAAAAGGAGAAAAGATACAAGTTACTAATATTAGAAGTGAAAGATGGTACATCACTGCAGATTCATGGCCATTAAAAGGATAAAAAAATAATTCTATAAAGAACTCTATGCTGGACACATTTGATAACTTAGGTAAATGGACCAGTTGTTGAAATATACAAACTACCAAGCCTTACACAAGAAGAAACAGATAATCCGAATAGGAGTATATTTACTAAAGAAATTCATTCAATAATTAGGAACCTCCCCAAACAGAAACATCAGGCTTAGGTGTGTTCACTGATGAATTCCACTGAACACAGAAGGAAAAATTATACCAGTTCTCTACAATTTCTTTCAGAAGATAAAAGTACTCTTACCATATGACCCACCAGTCATTCTCCCTGGTATTAACCTGAAGAAGGACAACATATGTCCACACAAAAACCTTCACACAGTTGTGTAAAACAACTTCACTCATAATT
>NW_024425590.1:0-1174 GCF_017311325.1 Ursus maritimus
AGGCTATTAGTAGTTAAGTTTTGGGGGAGTTAAAAGTTATACTCAGATTTTTGATTGTGGTGGGGGAGGGGCATCCCTGATCCCCACATTGTTCAATGGTCAACTGTGTCTCCTTGGTTCAGTACTGAAATGAGGTAAGAATGCCTTGTGGAACAAAAGTAGGAAAGATGGCTTTCTGCAGAAAGTGTGGAAAGACATCTACCTAAGCATCCATAGGACTTCTTATATTTATTTGCTTGGTTGAAATACTCAGCAGAAACAGAGCCAGTAGCAGACTTTTTCATGTAAATTAAAGTACGATCCCAAGAGATTACATGATTCAGCTCCTACAGAGCATACAATATGGTCTACTGAGTTTATCTCAAATTAATCCTAGTTATAGAAAACAAATTTAACAGTAGAAATAAAAATTTTAATTTACATGGCTGCCTCTTCTCTTCTCACTGTCTCCTACCCCTATGCCTATGAACATACCTGTTCGCATCACTGTACATATCAAAATGTCAGTGACTCCCAAATTTGTATCTCTGATCTTTACCCTTTCCTATTCCCCAGGCTTATACATTCAGCTTAGATTCATAAACACATAGGTGTATCACAGACATCTCAAACTTCATGTATTCAACCCTGTTCGTCCTTCTGGTTTCCCCATTCCAGGAATCAACACTTCCACCAAACAAGTTGCTTAGACCAGAAACCTGGAAGTTTTCCTGGACATTTCCTGTTTGATAACCGTGTCCAATCTAATACTAAGTCCTGTTGCCTTTAGCTCTAAAATATATCCAGAGTCTGTGCATATTTTGCCATGTCCATCACCCTGGTCTACACTACATTGGTTCTCACCTGGACAGCTGTAGTATCCTCCTAACTCATCTCTTTTTCAAGATAAAGACTATATCATGCTTCTCTCCTGCCTTAATCTCTCCATTGGCTTGCGCTTCACATAAAGTTAAAATTCTTTCTCATGGCTCTTCTGTCTGACTCTCCCCTGCATTCACACATTCGTCATCTTCTGGTCACTCTGGCCTTTCTTTGGTTCCTGAGCATCCCAAAGCTTTTTCTCATCTTGTGGTTTTGCATTTGCGTGGCTCTCTACCTAGAATGTTCTTTTTCTCTTCAATCTTCACGTGGCTGTCTTCTCTTTTAAGTCTCACCTTTAAAGTGTCATTTCTTC
>NW_024425591.1:0-1174 GCF_017311325.1 Ursus maritimus
AGAGCCCAAAGGCTATAAGAAAGCAAAGCCTGTTTATCAGGGAGATCCAGAGACTGAGGACAATCTGTTCATGCCCCCGCCATATGCCCCGAATGTACCACCACTGATGCCCCACCCTCCAGATAGCCCACCGCCTTCGGTGAGCCCACCTCAGACTTCTCAACAACCACCACGCCCAAGGGGAACTCTGAGCTTGCCCCCATCCTGGAGCCCCAGTCCCCAGTCCAGGAGCCAATGTCTACGCTTGTCTCAGGCTCCAGTTCTTCTAGCCACGGCTCTCCAGATGCCACCCCATGAGATGCAAGGGCCACAACAGATAAACTCTGACAACACCATCCAGCCCGGGCACTCCATTCTCATCTATCAGCCCTTTAGTACCACCGACCCTCTGAACTGGAAAAACCATATATCGCCATACTCAGAGAAGCCTCAGGCCATGGCTGACCTCCTGGAGTCCCTGTTCCAGACCCAACAACCCACTTGGGATGATTGCCGCCAGATTCTCCTGACGCTCTTCAACACAGAAGAACGCCGACGGATCGTCACCGAGGCACGTCGTTGGCTCCAAGGCCAGCCCCCATCAGGAGCCCTAAATGCAGAATCATGGGCCCTAGAGGCAGCACCCGACACTCGACCCAGCTGGGATTTCCGTACAGCCGAACGACTAGATGCCCTAAGTCGATACTGTAGTACAGCTCTTCTGTAGAGACTCAGAGGAGGGGCAAAGAAGCCAACCAACATGTCCAAAACTGCAGCAGTTATCCAGAAACCAGAAGGATCACCAACTGACCTCTATGAGAGGCTATACGAGGCCTTCTGAGTGTACACCCCGTTTAATCCAGAGGCCCCAGAGAACCAGCGAATGGTCAATTCAACATTTGTGACTCAATCATATACCGATATTCACCAGAAACACCAGAAGCATGAAGGCTTCGCCGGCATGAATGCTACCCAGCTGATAGAAGTGGCGAATAAGGCCTTTGCAAATCGAGACCATGAGGCCAAACGAGAAGCAGACAAAAGGATGAATACTAAGGCATCATTGTTGGCCACAGCCTGGGAAAGGTCGGACCCAACTAGACAGTCGGCCCCACTGAAAAAGGGGGGACCCACTAGCAAGGCCCCACTCCGATGAGATTGATGTGCCTATTGTAGGGGTCTGGCCACTGGAAAA
>NW_024425592.1:0-1174 GCF_017311325.1 Ursus maritimus
CCCTAACCACCAAGTGGGATCTCCTGGGACCAGCCCCCACCTTCAGGTGTGGGCCGGAAGCCGCCTCGTGACCATGACAAAAGACACTCTGTTGTTCTGAGCACTCAGGACATTCCCAGGGGGCTCTGTGCCAGAAATGGCCTGAGGACCAGCTCCCTATTTCTTATCATGAATCATGGTATCACCCCTCCCAGCTCCGCCCGTCCGTCCTGGGTCCAGGACCACTTTGCTCTGTGTGGTCATCCTCTGTGGGCAGAGTCAGGGTCAGGGCTGGGTCCTGACAGTGCCCCCAAAGGCTGGCCCAGCCTGGGGACAGAGGCAAGTGGAGGAAGTGGGTCCCTGGGAGATGCAGACCCAGAGATGGTTCTTCTGTGACAAGCCCGGTGACACCTCCCTTCCTGGGTCACAGCCCCTTCTGTGCCTTGGGGCAGTCAGACATTTCTGCCTCCCCATGCGCCCTGCAGCTGTGCTTCCTGACCCGTCCCCAGGACTCACGCCTGCGGGTCTTTGTCCCCAGGCAGCCCTTGACCCTGGGGTCCGCCCCCTGCTTGGTTTCTCCTCCGGGTCCCCACCAACTCCCAGTGTGCCCACCAGAGGGCGCCCTGCAGCCAGGAAAGGATGTGGCCATTGGCTGGGTCAGCGAGTCAGGACCAGTGCTGGAGGGACAGACGTACGGAGGGCTGTGCGACCCGTGCCCCTGTCCCACCGGGGCGACACTGAGACCCAGGGGGCAGGAGGAGTGGGGGGACCCGTATTTGCGTGTGGGATCCCCCTGGGGCCGACGGCAGGGAATGGGGCCTGCGGAGGCCAGCCGAGGCGGCTGAAGAAGGGCAGTACACAGGGCTCACATTCTGTGCACACGTTCCTCGGTCGGTGGGCGCGACCGTGGTATGTCCACTCCTGGCCACTGCGGGTCAAGCTGCTGTGAACATGGGTGTGTGGGGCCTGTGGGAGCCCCTGCTCTCTGCCCTTCCAGGGTTTGCCCACGCGGGGGGCTGCAGGTCAGAGACAGCGTTTCACTTTCTCTTTTTTTAAGACTTATTTGTTTGAGGGCGCTAGCACTGGGGGAGGGGCAGAGGGAGAGGGAGGGAGAGAATCTCAGGGAGACTCCCCGCTGAGTACCGAGCCCGAGGCAGGGCTCGATCCCAGGACCCCGAGATCACGACCTGAGCCG
>NW_024425593.1:0-1174 GCF_017311325.1 Ursus maritimus
GATGTCCCTTCCGGTCTGAGAGACCACCCTGCGAGCAGGTACAAAGGTAGACATCATGTGTATGAAGGAGATGTCAGGGTTATGTCCGAGCCTAGGGATGCTGGGATGGCAGGTGCCCAGCCTGCAAAGTCCCTGAGGTGAAAATCACCCCCTTCAGTCCACCAGGCGTTTGGATGGGCCTATGACTTCATTCCTATCATTCCGTTAGTTGTAACCTTCTACCTACAGCCTAGAGAGAGTAGGTCCTAGAGAGTTCTTAAGGTATGGGGAGAAGGAGTTGCCAGTGGGAGCTGTGCAGCATTACAGGGGTGCCAGGCAGCCAAGTGAAGAGCCTCCTGGGCACCCCTCGTGACAACAGAAAAGGCCCGGGACCTCTCAGCTCTCATTGCTTTTGGATGGAGCCTCATGGAGACATTGATCTCTCAGAGGGGCTGGAAGAGCCCCTGGCTCTGCACACAGGACAGTGACTCACAGGGTAGGAGTTGGCAGATGTGTGGCAGGGTCACAGGGATCTCTGGGGGCAGTCTCGCAACCTTTTCCTTTACATTTACAACTGTTTCAAATAATTTGGTACAAAAAAAGAGGGCAGGGCCAACCGCATCCCCACATAGGCCCTGATAGGACTGAGTGGAGACCAGTGGGCAGTCTGAGCTGGTGTGGGTCTGAGGTCCCATAACCACTGGCCAGGGGTCTTGGGCAAGTGACATGACGTTGCTGAGGCTCGGTTCCCTTGGCTCTCACAGGAGATGCCACACCGACTGGAGAGTGACCTCTGAGGACACGAGCCGCTCCAGCACGACAGCGCTGCTGCTGAGCGGGCACGGAAAGGGACGTGGCGGACAAACGAAGCAAAGTAACTGTGTGTTTCATTTCTGCTTCCTGAATTGCTGTAATCCTGAGGAGGCCTTTGCTTCTTGGCCCCTCCGAGAGGAATGGGAAACAGGGGAGAAGGTGGTGCTAGGGTGGAGAGACTGTTAACTGACCAAAAAGATGAAGGAACAAAATATTTCATGGCCAATTTCACTAGCAACATTGACACAGTGAGGAACCTCATAGACTCCTACAAGGTGATTTGATGAAAAAGGAAAGTCGGCTAACAACGCGAATGCTTCTCCTAGAAGCAAAGTCCGAAATGTAGCCTGAGTGGGAAGAAATGAGAATTGGGTGTTAGCCT
>NW_024425594.1:0-1174 GCF_017311325.1 Ursus maritimus
ACTTGAGTTCAGGGAAGTGGCATCCTTTGTCCCAGTCACAAAGCCCCAGAGCATCTGTGCTCAGGCATAGACGCTCCATTCTGGGCACAAGCCCAGTCAGTGGGAACGCTGACAAAGACAGACCCAGGTGGAGCCCCACAGCTCCTCACAGGTTCCCCTCAGGGCCCATCATGCCTGTGTCTCCCTTCTGAGCTGCCATCTGGCTGGCATTTCTCCATCAGGCTTTACCGGTATTCAGAGATCTTGTCAACTTTCTGCAAATCCCGAGGTGTCGCAGAGAGCTTGGAATACTTCTGTAAAGTGTGTGGGCACCTTGAGTGGAGCAGCTGGTCTCAGAGAAAGGCCATTTTCCGGAGAAGGACAACTGAACCAGGAAGATGGAACACACCAGGAGATGGTAGAGAACAGCTTCTAGGGGATGACTGTGGGGCGTGGGCCTGATGAAGGCCTGCGCCTCTCCCCTGCTGTGAGGAGAGTCTCCAGATTCTTCACCAGGACCTACAGAGTTGCACCCGACCTGGCCCACTGCCCTCTCCAACCTGACCTCATGTGGGCGTGTCTGCCGCTCACACCATTCCAGCTGCACTCCCGTTCTTCTCCTTTGTTTTCTGTTGCATCTGTCGAACTTTGCAGTTGCCTTCTTTCTGCCTAGAATGTTTGTTCTGATGTTCCATCTTTCCTTTCCATCCTCAGAACAAAAGTCATTTCACAGAGAACTTCTCTGACGCTATGGAAGTGGCCTTCTGAAGTTATTCTTCATTTCTTCACTGTCTCTATTTCTGTTGTGGCAACTCTCACTGTCTAAAATCATCTCTTTTTTTGTTATATTTTGTTGTTTGTTGCGTGTTTCCTAACTTAACCTCGTCAGCTCTGGTCACCATTTATCTGCGGTGCCTGGACATTGCCAGGAACACAGTACATGACCTGTAAAACTCTCCTGAGTGAAGGAACCGGGGAATTACGAAACGTTTTATAAACCTGTTGGGGAGGTGCTGCTGCTTTTTCCGCCTTCAGTCCCATGCCATCCTCCCCCTGCCAGACTGTACGGAGGCAGCTGCTCCCAAGTCATGGCGCCGAGGAAAGGCTTAGCTCCTCACCTGTGCTTCCCAACCAGCGCTGCTTCTCCAAGCCCAGCTGTCTCCTCCTTCTTGTCTCTCTTCTTCCTCTTTCCTCC
>NW_024425595.1:0-1174 GCF_017311325.1 Ursus maritimus
CACACACACACACACACACACACACACACACACAATGTTCCAAAGCCTGTGGTCTTTCCAGTTTCATCTAAATTCACTATCCATTCTCTGACTAGATTTATCCACCTATCTGCTTCACTTTGTGTGTGCACGGATAATGCTAAAACACTGGGTAAACTTAGCTTTTCTTACGTGAGGAAACTACTCCCTGATTGTCATACCGTGAGTTTGTTTTGCCAGCTGTTTCATAGCCAGGGTTGAAAGCGTATACAGGCTCAATTGAACAAGATTTTTATGAATTCCCAAATGATGGGATCCAAACTAATGATGCTTTGCTGTAAAATTCGATAAAAATTAATTTATTTTGCTGACAAGTATGACAGTAGAAACAACTGTAGACAGGCTTTTAAAAAGATCTAAATGTTAAAATCTAAAAATACATAAAAAGTCAAAATAATTGTCGGAAGAGAGTAACATTTTTGTGGGTTTTACAGTCCTTTGAAAAATTTTTTTTTACAGATTTACTTCCTTATGCATTCATTGACAATACTGACAAGATATGCTTACAAGGGGGCAACCTACATTGAAGAAAATTGCTACATTTATTAAAATGACATCGGTTTTTGTGCTCTGGCCTTGGGAAAAGGCAGTTATTTTCTCTGGGAAATGACAACAAGGACAGCAGCAACGTAACAGTGGAAAGTAAGACACATTTGAGCCCCGAATAGCTGTGAAAATGGTACTCATGCTAAACAGCTCTTTAGAGTTTGAAATATTTTCCATGTAGTCCCCCGTCCTTTTGCCAATTTATTGCTATTTACCTAGTGCCTCCTTTGTGGGGCTGATGCTTTCAAAGGGAGTAGTAAAAGTGAAGGCAATTTTAGGGCACAAAACGTTGCTCTGAACCAGACTCCAATTTAGATTGCATGTTATTGTGTATTTTCTAAGCGGAAATCTGACTCCGTTTGGAGTTCCCGGCTTCAAACTATCTGGGAAGCACAAACTTCGAGTAAGAGCGAGAGCTTTTGGGAACAGGGTGATGGGACCGACCTTCCTTCCTTCCTTCCACAATAAGTCATTGAACACCTTGTAGCTCATAATTCCGTGCTAGTCCTAAGGCAGCTCAGAAAAGAACTGGAAGGCAGGACCTTGCGACACGGAGCCTCCAGCTTATACACACAGAGAGAGAGAGAGA
>NW_024425596.1:0-1173 GCF_017311325.1 Ursus maritimus
CTTGGGGTTACTTGCCTGACCCCGTGTCAGGGTCCTGAAGTTGTCTCCATCTGTATACACGGTTTCACCGCCAAGATGGAGCCGTGCAGATAGACCAAGAACTGTGGGTTTTTCTAAGTAAACAAAAGCAAGGGGAGAAGGGTTTGACATCTGATTTCCTACAGAAAAGGAAAAGATTCAGAAACTTCCAGGGTTAGTCACGGGGTGAGGGGAAAGGGGTCAGAGAGAGGGAGCGTCACCTTCCTTCAGGGACTTAGCAACTTCACGGGTTGGGGGAGAAGTTGCCAGACTCCGACATTAAAAGACCATTTCATGCAACAACGTCCAAAAAGAACGAAACAAACAAACAAAAAAACCCCCCAAAAACCACAGAGTTGACACTTGTTTACCAGTATGAAAAATGAAAAACACTTCTAGTGATCTGGCCATAAATGGACTGGTTTAGAAACACTGATGCACAGAAATTAATAGCATCTAACGAGTTCATACAAAGAAATTAGAACAAAATGATGAAATTCGAGGGGCCTCGTTTCATATCGGATACGCCCAGCAAGCCACCCAGGTGTGATTATCTGTCCCCACGCTTCCGCAAACGTGCTCAGCACAGGAAGCACCACCTTGCGCATGTTGTGAAAAAGCAAATTTTGATTCAGCGGGTCTGGGCTGGGGCAGAGCGTGCATCTCTAGCCCGCTTTCCGGGGTTTCCGAGGTTGCCCAAGCCACAGGCCAGGGCATCTGGGGCGGATTCTCACTTGAGGCAGCAAGAATATAGGCTCCCGTCGATCACCCGATAGAACTAGCTCCCCCTCCATTGTGGTGCCCTACACCAGGGGCTGGCAAACTTTTTCTGGAAAAGGCCTGGTAGTAGAGATTTGGGGCTTTGCGGGCCATTCGTCTGCCCTTGAAGCATAGACAATGTGTGAACAAATGGGTGTGGTTGTGTTGCAATAAAACTTTATTTATAGAAGTATTTGACAGACTGGATTTGACCCTCAGGGTGAAATTTGCCAACCCCTGTCCAATACTCTGAACTTATTTCTGGGTCATCTCTGTGGCTTTTTCTTATGCAAGCTTGTTTACAAACCTCTATCTAAGGACTAGGCAGTGAGGGGGCCCTGGGGAGACAGACAAAGGCCCTCCATTCTGAACCCCACGCGCAGGGCCACGCCTCAC
>NW_024425597.1:0-1172 GCF_017311325.1 Ursus maritimus
TCTCATAGGTTAAAATATATATTTCTATTTTAGAATACATACATAAAATACTTTATATATATCCCATTGCTTTATTTGGTAATTCTTTCTTAACATATGGAACATAAATTTGCCGATTTTTCTATTCTAGTTTTTGTCTATTTTTTACTCTTCCTGACTATTAAAAAAAGCCTTGTTATACTAAAAATATTAACTTTGCATATGTGTTGCAAATAGTTTGTCCAAATATAGTTGTTTTGACCTTTGTTTATGTTAATTTTTTCATTACAAAAAAATTTTAATTTCTACATGGTTATACCTTTATACTGCTTCTTTATAGCCTCTTCTCTTTGTAGTCTCGGTGTCATTTTCATGAAGTCCTTCCCATCTGGCACAAGTAGTAGAAATATTCACTACATTTACTTTTTAAAAAATGTTTCATTTGTGAATAATTTCTAACATATATAAAAATGGAGAGAATAACACATAGACCCATTGTAAAGTCAGCAATTATCAAGCCTTTGCAACTCTTGCTGTATTCACCCCTATTTCTGTTTTACTAGGTGTTTGGGGGTGTTTTGGGGTTTTGGGGTTTTTGGGGGGGTTGCTACAGTATTGCAAAACAGATTCCTGGTGGCCCTTCACCTCTGTATCATTCACTATACCTTTCTAGAAACAATTTTGTGACAAATCCACACTAAAATTTCACATCTAATAAAATTAACAATGATCCCTTGGGATGGTACATTTCAACCATTATTAAATTTCCCCAATTGACCTAAAAGTATCTTCTTATAGCTGGTTGGTTTTAATAGTGTCTAAATAAGGCCCAACACTACTTTGGGATTCTCATCTTTTAGATCTCTTTTAACCTAAGTTTTTCCCTATTTTTTTTCCTCTTTCTTGCTAAAAAGAGTTGATGCCACTGAATTGTGGCAGACATCAGATCAATTGCCGTAAATAATGTTTCCACTTTTCCGTAGTTGTCTACTTTCTTGTGGTGTCATTTAACTTATTTCTTTATTCCTATAATCTTATAAATGGAAGCTAGCTCTAGAGACTTCATTTGACTTGGGTTTAGTTTTTTGTTTTTTGTTTTTTAACAAGAATACTTAGTAGGTGGTTACTTGAAGCTTCATACAACATCATATCATAAGTCAAACAACATCTAATTGTCTCACTGATGTTAAGTT
>NW_024425598.1:0-4597 GCF_017311325.1 Ursus maritimus
GGGTCACTGGAGATATAAAGAAGTAATACATAAAACAGATGCTTTTCCCCCTAACAGGTTTTAAAATCTCATCAATGAGACAAGAGAAATACGTGAACAGAGGAAGGACCTATAAACCTAAAACTTTTATTTCAGCCCTAACATGCAACTTATTCTCCAAAATCAAAGCCCTGTTTTATTTTTAGCAGACTTCAATGTTATGAGAAAATTAGCAAGATCCTAAAAAGCAAAAAAATAAATAAATAAAAATTAAAATGTATGCATCCCAAAATAAAGTTCTTTATTATTATTATTATTATTATTATTAATAATAATAATAATTATTATTATAAAGAACTTTATTTTGGGATGCATACATTTTAATTTTTATTTATTTATTTTTTTGCTTTTTAGGATCTTGCTATTTATTTAATACCTTGTATCAGTGATCCATTGCATATCCACCCCAGCCTTTCATTTCAGGAGATGACTAGAGAAGTCTTGGGATAAAAAAGATTTTGACAGTCATTTTGTACATTTCCCTGTTTCTGGGCAGGAGTCCATCTGAGGTTTTCTAAACTCAAGTGAGACAGCCATGCACTGGGTCAGAGAGCCTGCACCCTCCCATCTGCCCCATCACCCTCTAGTCTCAGAAAAGTCTTCTTTATGTTCAATCTCAATGTGTTTTCCTTCATTACTGACCTCTCTTTTCACCCATTCTGATTAGGGTTGAGGTAAACTAACCCTCAAAGGCAGAAGAAAAATTTCCAATGCCCACCTGGTAACATTGTTTCGTTGCTTGTCATTCCAGGTCTCTGGAATCATAGCTCTCATGTTTGTTATTAACCCATTAAACATAGTCCAAAAATTTCTTTAAAAGCATCAGTTTGGTCGTTACCAGTGTATAACCCCTTATGCAGTCATCAGGTCTGTCCTTAAAGCTTTTGAAAGATCAAATTGTCCTAATTTCCAGGACAGATGGTTAAGAACTCCTATTTCAATCTCCCAACCTCCAGAGCCTCCTCAATTAGTATCATCAGGTTATCACTCATTTGATTAAGGGACAGTACAAACCTGAGGTGGGACATGACTAATACAACCTCCCCTTGCTCATTCAGGCCATCATATGCAGTAAGGGAAATGGAATTGGCAGCATTCCTGATCCAACCAATGCTTGCAACACAGGGGCCCCTGAGGCCCAAGTAGACTCCAACGTGGGCACGACAGACTTTTTCTCAATGTGGACAGAGTACTCAACCCTGCCATAGTGACTGCCATGGGAGGCCTGGAGAGAGGAGGGCAGTCAGACCGCACACTTCTCCCTCTTCCCTAAATTCAACCTCTCCAGCCTAGGCCCCTCCTCTTATGTTCCCAATTCCAAAGTTTTCACACCTTCCATAGTACTCATCTGAGGCCAGACAGCTATCATTAATCATCTAAGGGCTGTGTTTCTTCAGCCTGAAAGACCATACAGGTCACTTGGGAGCCTGTTAAAAATGCAGATTCTGATTCAGCAGGTCTGGGTTAGGATCTGAGAGTCTGTGTTGCTAACAAGCTCCCAGGTGATACCCACTTTGCTGGTCCATGGACCACACTCTGAAGAGCAAGATCTAGATGACTGTAGCAGCTGCTACAACTGTCTCCCAGGAAAAGTCTATCTGTCCACATCCTTCTGTCTGTCTGTCCTCCAGATGGCTGTGAGAACCATGTCTCATCCCTTCCTGATTCAGGAATCTCACCCCGTAGCACAATACACAATACAAACCTGGCTCATAACTGGGTGTTATATGCAACTAAAGAATCTTTCAAGTCTACATCAAAAACTAATGATGTGCTATATGCTGGTGAACTGAACATTAAAAAACAAAAACAACCCGAAAATCCTGGCTTCTAAATTCCCTTCAAATGTGAAAACGCACCCTTCACAAGAGTATATTCTTTCATGACTCTTAAAGGTCCTTGTAGTCCAGAATTACTGTCCATTTTCTTTTCCAACCCACCTATCTCTCTTTTATTTCCCAAATTGCTCCATAGACATTCTCCTCCAAGAAGTGTCTCTTGCCTAATACCTCTCTCAGTTTCTATTCATACCTTCCCTTCCAGAGTAATGATGTTTCAATCCCTACCCAGTTACTAATTCCTCCTATTTCCATCCATTTTTCTCCCATTTGGGGTGTAAATTCTCCCTCCCTAAAGAATCTTAGATGTTCTCACAAGGTTTTTGCAACAGACTTTCAAAAAATCATCTAAAGGAGTGGGTAAGTATATGGGTAGTCCTGCCTCTATCAGGCTTCCCTGAATTCACTCACTCCCTTTTCAGAAGAGGAGAAATTCCACAAGTAAGAAAGTAGCTTCCTATCCCTCCCTCCCAGAGCAGGCCCTATACACAAATACAGTAGAAAAACACTAGCCCTCTATGCCAACCATAAAACTCTGACTACACCAAAAAAGGTGTCTGTTGTGCCCTCGCTGGAATCAGTCTCATCTTCAGGGATTCCCTGGAGTCAGGTAGAGCTGGTGGGGCCTTCTATCAACTTCTCTTCTTCCAACACCTCCCCATATCCCATGGAAATAGATGGAGCAAGACCACGGGAGGTCATGTCACGCATTCTCCTGTCCACGGGGGTGTATTTTCCCTTTTGCTCTTTGTAAGAATAACACTGTTCTCACTTTTGGGTCTAGAGGAAGGAGAGAACCTACTCTTTGCCCTTTACAAGATTCCACTCTGATGGAACAGACAGGACAGGTCTAGAATTCAGGTCTAGAATTCAGGTCTAGAATAACCACACAAAGGCAAAACTAGAAGTGTCTGAGTACAGATCTAGATACAGTTCTAGATATCGTTCTGGGTGGAGAAAAATACTGTTTTCAACAGTCTCTCAGAAGATAGTTTTAAAGGAGTATCACAGTGCTAGCCTGAAAGGAAGGAGAATTTTCTGTACCAAAGAAATGTGTAAGTCTCAATTCAATTTAACATGAATGTATAAAATGCTGATTATCTGCTGGGCCCCCAGCTGAAATGCTCTGGGAAAGTGAAGAAGATAGACTCCTAATCTATGATCAGGTAACAAAATAAAGAAAATAAAGACACACAGGTAACTGTGGCATTTTATTTTTCATTTCAGCTTTACTGAGCATTAATTAACACTAAATTGTGAGATATTTAATGTGAACATTGTGATGATTTGACATACATATTCATTGTGAAATGATTCACTATGATTCTCCCACTGTGGAAGGATTAATGATGGTATTTTAATTTAAATGTTTCATTAAAAAATAACAATAAATAAATGAAGGTAAGTGTTCAAAGGGTACCTTTGTTTTCCTCCCTTCATCTCTACCTGTGGAGGGGCTTCAGCTGGAGCTTAGGTTTTCAATGTGGTCCCTGGACCAGCAGCATCAAACATCACCTGGGACCTTGTAAGAATGACAATTCTGAGCCCCACCCAGAGCAGCTGAATTCCAAATGCTGGCAGTGGGGCCCCGCAATCTATGTTTTCACAAGCCCTCCAGGTGAGGTGGCACCTGCTGAAGTTTGAGCACATCTGAGCAGAGTACTACTCCTGGCCTTTCTCCACCACCACCCCTCTCACTGTGACTTGATTATGAGTTAAGGAGATAGCAGCGAGCTTGTTCTGCTCTGCGCCTTCCAGGTTTTGGTTGGTTTTCTCTTTTTACCCGGAACCAACTTGCCCACAGGATACACACATTCCAACCTGCTGATACACAAGAAAATCTAATAAAAATAGGTTCTATCCTGTGTTGGGAGGCAGGAGTTGCTCAGCACTACTTGTGATGAGGAGAAGGTATGTCTGAGTGATGCAGGATTAACAAGCCAATTAGGCTGCAGATCTAAAGCTGAGGGTTTAATCATCTGTTTCTATGTCATGATTATCAATTGGTTCCAAACAGAGGAGAAGGAAATGGGGTATTATTTATTGGACCTCTCCAGCTCCAACAATGGGTTGTAGTGAAAAGGGGACAGATGCAGTTTCAGATCGTTTGCAGTAGAGAGACCTAGTTGAGAGAATAACAGAAGAATCAGAGGAAATCCTATAACTTTGTAAGTAAACAGAACTTTAGAAATGATCAGATGTGACCTCTCATGTTACACATAAATAAGCAGAGCATGGAAGGAACTGAGCAGCTTACTCAAGGTCACATTGCTAGTTAGCTGTGGAAACAAGACCAGAACCTGGGACATGTGGATCCCAGCTGTGCACTTTCTGAGCAGGTGGACCAAAGCAGACCATGGTACAGAAACTTTAAAGTCCAAGAATGCAAATATCACCAAGTAGAAGACTGAAACCGAGGGATTTTTAGCGTGGGTAGTGGATTCAAAGCCAAAGTGCTCTGTACTCAGAGGAAACCTCTGGCTCCAATCCACCTGTGCATGTTCTATTGCCCCCCCCGTCCCTCCCCCCATACACCCAAGGCTCAAGCTACAAAGCCTGCTCAGTATGCTCTAAACACTGGTTTGTTTTCCTGCGCTTTTCCTGGTGTTGTTCTCTCCACCTGCAATCTCTTCCTGCTGCTCACTTATGGAAAATCCTATCTGTCCTTGGAGAGAGACAACTCAAATGCCATTCCTCTGCAAAGTCTTCCCAGATATCCC
>NW_024425598.1:4607-6993 GCF_017311325.1 Ursus maritimus
TACTCCTTGTATTAGAATTTAAGCTCCTTAGAAATAAATCAATCAGAGAAAGACAATTATCATGTAGTTTCACTCATATGAGGAGTACAAGAAACAGCACAGAAGATCATAGAGGAAGGGAGGGGAAAATGCAATGGGAAGAAATCAGAGAGGGAGACAAACCATGAGAGACCCCTAACTATAGTAAAGAAGCTGACGGTTGCTGGATGAGAGGTGGGTGGAGGGCTGGGGTAACTGGGTGATGGGTACCAAGGAGGGCAATTGATGTGATGAGCACTGGGCGTTATATGCAACTGATGAATTATTGAACTCTACATCTGAAACTAATGATGTTCTATATGTTGGTTAATTGAATTTAAATTAAAAAAAAGAAAATTAAAAGAATAAAAAAGAATTTAAGCTCCTTAAAGGCGGCAATCATAATTTTTTATTTTTGTTTTTGTTTTTTTCTAGTTTCTTTATTTTTGTATTGAAGTATAATTAACATACAGTGTTGTTATTTTAATCTCAGGTGTACAATATAATGATTCAACAATATTATACATATTTCAGGGTTCATCAATTTAAGCGTATTCTTAATTCCCTTTATCTATTTCACCCATCACCCCACCCATCTCTCCTTTGGCAAGCACTAGTTTGTTCCCAAATTTGAGAGTTTTTTTTTTTTCCATTTATCCCCTTTTCTTCTATGTTCATTTCTTTTATTTCTTAAATACACATATGAGTGAAATAGTATCTGTCTGTCTCCAACTGACTTATTCCACTTAACACTATAACCTCTAGCTATGTCCATGTTGTTAAAATGGCAAGATTTCATTCTTTATTGCTGAATTATACTCCATTATATATAAATATATATTATATATTAATATATACATACACATATATATTATATATATTAATATATACATATACTACATCTTCTTTATCAATTGATCTGTCAGTGGACACTTGAGTTGCTTCCATATGCTGGCTTTTGTAAATAACGCTGTCATAAGAGTGCATATATCTTTTTGAATTCATGTAAATAAAAACATTTGCACAGAAAAGGAAACCATCAGCAAAACAAAAAGACAAACTACCTAATGGGAGAGGATATTGCGAAAGATATATCCAATAAGGTGTAATTTCCAAAATACATAAAGATCTTCCATAACTCAACCTATAGATACTACAATCCCTCAGTTTACAAATGTCATTAGCAGTTTACAAGAATGAAGCATTTCTATCAATAGCCTAGCTTCCAGAAGGGAATGTAGATACAATTAAATGTCCTTATAATCTGCAGCCTCCAGAAGTTCCCAACTATCTTCATGTTAATGCCTTACTAGAGGGAAAAACAACCTTAACTTGACAATGGCAAGGCCTCCGGGTATCTTGTGAGTCTTCTTTAACATATGAAAGTATTTCCTCAACCTCCCTTTTTCCTTACCTTCCCCCAACCCCATGGTATATAACAGCCACCCCTCACAACCCCGGTGCAGCAGTTCTTTCTGCCCACGGGTCCTGTCCCCCGTGCTTTAATAAACCACCAATTTTGCACCAAAGACACCTCAAGAATTCTTTCTTAGTCATCGGCTCCGGAATCCACCCCACTGAACCTCATGTATATTCCCAGACCTCGTCAAACCTACATCCAGTACTCAATGCCTTAGCACTTTATCCTATTTGCAAAAAGACATAGATGTCCAACAAATTCAATCCCATTTACCATACAAGCAAAACTTTAAAAATTCAGGTTACCAAAGACTTTGAAAGCTATTTTAACAATTACCCATGAAAAATTTGAGAGTTAACCATTATTTTAGTCATCTTTTTACTAACAGCTCACAACAGAGGTAACACAAGTTTGACCTTTAGTAAACCTCGATAGAATAAAAGTTTCACGTTTAGTGTTGAGAGCTTGAAATACATGTCTATCTTAATTAAGCCAACAAATGTAACTTAGTTTAAATACTGAATTATGTTCCAACTGGACCCACCCCATTTTCAGTTTTTACCTGAGACACTGGTGGGGAAATCTGTAGTGGGTAATGTTAGGTCCAGGGGGTGCTCTTCTTCACTCCTTGATGGTGAGGATGATGAGGTTATGGACCTAGGTATCATTGGTCCATTTGCTCTGTTCCTTACAGAAGAGATCTAACCGATAGATCCCACTGAAAACATGCAGTGTTACAGGAGCTCAGTCCTTTCCTAAATTTTGCAATCCGAATTGTTCCCAATGGGTTAAAAGGCATCCCAAGGGAGAGTCCTTGAGAACCGAAGAAGCAGCCTACTGAGGCCATGCTCAGAAAAGTAAAGAAGGTCCATTACCAAATCCCCCAAGACTCCCGGGTGGCGTCCCACGCAGGATATGTCAGAGGTTCCCATGTGTCTAAAGCGACCA
>NW_024425598.1:7061-18382 GCF_017311325.1 Ursus maritimus
CCCTTAGGAGGTATGCAGGAATCTCTCCCCCACCCCATTGCATCCTAGGCTGCCAATGAGTGCCTGGTGAATGGACTGAAATACCATGCCTTGAAGGTCGTGCCATGAAGGTCACACCTTATTTTGTCTTGCCTTGAAAGTATTTTACCTTGCCTTGAAGAACCAGCTGTTTTTAACCCATGGGGAAAACTAGAAAAGTTTAACAAGGGGGAATTACCAAATTTTGTAGCCTAAGTAATTAGTAGAGGACATAGACTTTCCATCTATGTAAAGATAGAAGTCCATCATGGTCTAGGCAACATTCCAACACATGTGGTCCTTACAACAAACTTCCCTAGGAAACAGTCCCCAGTTGGGTTGTAATTCCATCAGGTACTGGTTTCAGCCGGCTCTGAGTGGAGGTCCCATGGCCAGAAGCAGCTAGACCAGGGATGTGGAAGGGATCTCATTAGATCAATCGGGAGGAAACCTCATACGGGAGTCTTAAGATTGGCAGCCATGCTAGTTACTTAGGTGGCTGTTCCATGCCCAAGACAGACGACTTTGTATAAGGACAGCAATAAAGAGAGAGCATCAAGTTTCTGGGTCTTATTACCATCCCGGCCAGGTACCAACTTCCAGCCAAAAGGCAGGCTTTCTCCTCCCCATAGAGTAGCCATGGTCTAGAGGATTACAGCCTGATCTATCAACATGAAAGTGTTCCAATAAGACAGTACTCCTTGAAGAGCCCCAGAAAGGAGAGTAAAGGAAGAGAAGGGAAAGTACTCACTAATTTTGCACCAAAGCTAAGAGTCCAGATGTAAAGACTCAAAGGCCCACTTTTGGGCATCATATGATGAGGTTGTGGAATATAGGTGAGGTTCGGTGGGGTGGAGTCCAGAGCCGATGACCAAGAAAGAATTCTTGAGATGTCTTTGTGCAAAATGGTGGATTATTAAAGCACAGGGACAGGACCTGTGGGCAGAGAGCACTGCTGCCCAGGGTTGTGAGGGGTGTCTGATTATATACTATGGGGTTGGGGGAAGGTAAAGAAAAAGGGAGGCTGAGAAAGCACTTTCATATGTCAAAGAAGACTCAGAGGACACTAGAGGGCTTGCCATTGTCAAGCCAAGGCTGTTTACAGTATTTTCTTCTATCATGTGTCCTTATCAACGGGCTACAGGTTTAAAAGAAATTCTGTTTTATTTACATTTCCTTCTGCCTCAGCCTCCCTCAATTTTATGGAGGGGATGGTAATGTTAGGGCTTCAGAAAATTGAATTAAGGGTCTCTGGAAGTTAGCCTATTGATAAGAAAGCTTCTTCCCTGTAAATCACTAGGACATGTGTAAACTGAGGGAGACTCAGGTCTTGCAGGATTGTGATCCTGTTAGTTAACTATTTGTTTTTCCTTTCCTTAGCTTTAGGGCAGCCAGGAGTGCCTGAGGAATGTCACCTACATCCCATCCCATGGCCCGGGGGGGGGAGGTGCAGGGTGTCAGTTTCTGCTTTGTCCTCAGCTTGACTTCTGTTGCCTCATCACTCCTCCAGTCCTCCTTCCAGACAACTGGTCGCCCTGACCTTCTCTGAGGTTCCATCTGGCATTGCCTATCCTGGTGCCTCCACCTGCCCACCTCCCACTCTGTCCCCTCCAACCTGTACAACCATCCATCCTACCCAGCCTGCCTCCCTCCCCTCCTGGCTCACCTCCCCAGACAACCCCACCTCCCAGTGGGTTGCCCCGTTCCATTACCTCCATCTCTCCACCCAGCTGCATCCTACCATTTTGCTTCATTTCTAGTCATTTCTGCATCTCCATTCACAGCTCTCCCATCCTTCAGAATCTAGGGCATAGAGCAGGGCTCAGAGCCCAATGAAAAGAAGGACATTTGCCCCCTTCTCTCTCCTCCTGCCCTCTGCCTGCCCTCCCCACTCTCTTCCTGCAGGCAGACCAGATCATGTGCTGAGCTGAAGAGACATTTCCCCATCAGCAGAGTGATGGGCAGAGGTGAGCAGAGGAAGAAGGTGACCAGAGGAAATCTGTAGGCACTTGGGTCCCACCTGGGGAGGCCCCGCCCACCACAGTATATCCCACAGCTGTGCCCCACCCAACTTCCTAAAGGACCCTTGGCAGCACTGGGACCTCCCAAGGACCTGATGCCTGGTCACCCCCAAAGCCACTCCGTCTCAAGAGAAGACAGAGGCAAGTGGTGAGTGCTCCCCATCAGGTCATCCCACCACCTTGGCCTCCACTCTGTCTGGAGGGAGACTCCCCTCAGCTCCTAGAGCAGGTTTGCAGGACAGAAAGGACTGTGCACAGCCTCTGCATCTTTTCTTTTCTTTTCTTTTCTTTTCTTTTCTTTTCTTTTCTTTTCTTTCCTTTTCTTTCTTCTCTTTCTTCTCTTTTCTTTTTGTATTTGAAAAGTATTTTATTTTATTTTATTTTAATTATTCTAATATGTTAATCACCATACAGTACATCATTAGGTTTTGATGTAGTGTTTTCTCCCTGCAGATCATGGATGTCAGAGCCCAGCAGAGGGTGCATGGTTTAGCAATGACCCTGTGTGTGCAGGACAGGACTCACCCTTCCACATGGAAGCCAAAGATCCCCCCAGAATCTCACCTCATTTTCTGCCTGTTTGCTCTACCTGGTCTCCCCTTCTCCCACCACAACTTGCTGTACCCCAACACTCCTGGGAAGAGGATCTCCCTCTGTGGGTCCCTTTTCATGCTGTCCCTCCCTGTATCAGACCCAAGATCTCTGCTTCAGAAAACAAGCAATACTGTCTCCTCCCAGGAACTTCTTCCTCTGCTCTCACTTCAGTCTTTCTTGCTGCTGTAAGTAATCATACTGTCCTGGGAAATTGTGGGGCTCTCTCTCAGCCTTTCTCTTCTCCCCACTTCTTCAGCTTCTCTGTGATTTGTCCCAAATATCTGGGTTCCAGATCCCAGGCTTCAGAGGAGACTTCTGGGGTTGGAGATCAACACAGGGGCTAAGGGGTCTGAGTATCTGCTTGGGCTGCAAGGGGAAGGCAGTGGTTCCTGGGGTGAGAATGGCCAGAGAACACTTTGGAGTTCTGTGCACACAGCAGGTGTGTAATAAGTGTGAAATGGCCCATTGAGAAGCTGGGCTTAGGGAGGTGAGAGAGGATAGAGGGCAAAGGAATGAGGCTGGACTGGTCTGAAATGTCTGTTCCCCATTCTTATCCCTTCCCCTCTGGGCCACCTGGAGAGAATGTGCTCTAAGACAGGCCCTGAGCCTGGAGTCCTCCCTAAGCTGAGGGGGTGTCCTCCCCTCCATCCACCTCCATCCAGCCCAGATCAGGGCACCAGGAAACCCACCCCCAAGAGCCCAGACACTCAGCCCTTAGCCCACCAACCTCACACACTTTCTGTTCAGCCACGGCTCCCAGATCTCTGACCCCTTACCTTGCTTACCAGCCTGAATACCCCATTCTTGATGCTGCCTGAGCCCCTCCAGTCAACCTAATTGTCTTCAAGCTTTAGCCAGCACCCTGAGCCCACATGATGATTAACTAATCTCTCTTAGTATCCCTATAGTATATACACCCAAAGCATGTTATCCCAAGAGAAAGCAGGCTCAAAGTGTTAGTGGGTGTAAAAGCTCCAGGTGCCAGTCTCAGATTCCTCTTACCCACTCCTAAGCATTTCCTAGTGGGACCACAGCTCTGCAAGAGACAGAAACTAATGCTACCAACTTGTGCCAGCAGGAGGACAGGAAAATAAAGGAAGACTCCGGTAATGAATGAACTAGCTGAGGCTGCTGGGATACTGGTGGACTGCCTGCACCTCACAGCCCAGGGGGGTCTTCAGCCTTGGAGCAGGGATCCAGGAATGACTGGGTCAGGTGGTCTCTAAAGTCACTCGGGATATCTACCCACCCCTCCAAAAGCCTGAACAATTCCCCCAAGGACAGCAGATCCCAGAACCCACTGAAGCTGAGCTGGGAGGTGAGAGGGAGTCCCTGTGACAGCATTTAGCCTCTGTCTTTGTGTGCTCCTGCCTCCATCTCTTTCCCAGCTCCTCACATCCTGGGGCTTTATTTCAGAGGCCTCTGCCTTGATCTTCTCTAAGCCTCTAGCAAGATCAAAGCTCTTAACCCTGTTTTGCTTGCTGAATCTTAGGCTGGAATAGAGGGGACAGGGTCCACCCTGAGGCAAGGGGACAGCCCTGACTTCCACTCTTCCCAAGCAGGAGGGAGGTTTGGAAGTTGGACCAAAGAGGAAGCAGTCCTAAACTTGTGTTGACAAACACATACCCTGGTGGGAAGGCTTTCATTCTCCTTCTGTTATTGATTTTATTGTTATTGTTCTTCAGGTTAGAAATTGAATTAATTCATAATCATAGTAGTGTGAAATATGAGAGTGACCATGAAGGCCTTTCCTAACCTCCCTATCTAAACAAAATTCCCTGGTATTCTTGCTCAGAAGACCCTGTTTATTTCTTTCAGGGGTTCATCACACTCTGGAATTATTGAACATTTGTTTTCTTGTTTATTGTCTATTTCTCATTAGGAAAAGCTCTATATTTGAATAAGAGAAAGAGTGAATGAAGAATAAATATATTATATGGGAATAAATCTACTGGTGGGATCAACATTTCCTAATAAGATGATCCATACCTGAAAGTATCATGTGCAGACCTACAATCAGTAATATCCTTTGTCAGAATTCATAATATCTCTACTTCCCCATTTCTCTTCATGTCCTCTTTCCCCCTATTTAATACCACACATGAAAGTTATTTAACAATCTTTAGCTCTGTGTTAAGCACAGTGGAGAGAATATAAAAATGAGCAGAGTATAGTCTCCCCCATCCAGAAGCTGACAGTTGAGTGAGGGAGAAAGAGAAGACACAGGGTAACTACAGCTGAAGACAGTGTGCAGAGAGAATATATAGTAAGAGTGACACAAAGGAGCAGAGGAGATCAAAGGAAAGAAATTTCTTCAGAGGCAGAAAATCCAGGAAGACGTAGGCAGAGGTAACGTTTAAAGTGGACCTTGATGACTGTGTAGGATTTCAGTAGTCAGAGATTGGGAGGACAGAATTCCAAGGAAAGACATCACTACTGGGAAGGATTTCTTGACCTTGAGCATCATTTGATATTAAACTTCTGTTCATCATAAGAGAGTGAAATGCAAGGACCAGTGAAATTTAAGGTAAAAATACAGAATCTGGAGGCTTTGAACACACAAGACAAGAGCCAGGGCCTGGGTCCCAATTCAGGTTCCATTTATCCCCACTTCTCTTCCACTTGATCTTATGGAAGGGGTAATGGTTCAGATGGGACAGGGTACCCATTATGCCTCCATATATATCTCTCATCAACTCTTTCTCCCCACTGAGTTCCTCAATAAGAATAAAGGTGTTTCTTAATCTCATCACTGAGAAGAGCACAAAGGGTGGAAAAGCATATACCACACAAATTAAGTAAGGTAATTTGCATACCTGGGGAAAGAGAGAAACCACTCCTTTTATCTCCATAGTCAATTTTCCTGGATCCTCTGACACTATATGTCAATAAATATCTATTTTTCCTTCTTCTCTGGAAAAGAAAAGAGGTGAAATGTCACATGTAAACTACAGTTTGTCATAAAAATCCCTCATAGAACTGTCTCCCAAGCACTGGCGTTGGAAGGTGGAGGAGGGGGTTCCTGTGTTGTGTCTGCCTGCAAACCACATGCAGGACTTCCTGCCTCCTGCTTACTGGAGCCTTGATTCAGGTTTTCTAAGGTAGTAACAGAGACATTCAACTCCTCTTACCAAACTTGCTCCTGTCAAAGCCCATTGCTTTCTATGAAATTAGTTTCACAAATGACCAGTTTCTCACAATGTCCATTCTAGATTCTTTAATTAGTATAACTTTTAATTATTCTCTTTTGGGATGTTTCAAAGACAGAGTCCCCCTTGGAAGCAAAGAAGCAAATAAAATGGCTTCTCTTAGTACCTTCCATGAGGGGGTTCTAGGAGAGGGGAGGTGGTTCTGTGGCTGGTGTGCATATGATTGCAGCTGGGTATTAGGCTAGAGGGTAAAAAACAGGAGGGGATTTCCTTGTGGCTGCTGTTTCTCTTTCTCTGCAAACCTCTTCTGAAAGTAGCAGATGTAGAGGCCTCCACAGCAGCCCAGCATCTTAGCCATGAACTTCCCAGAAGGACACTCATTAAGGTTTCTTTAGGAGGTGATGAAAAATAAATATCAGGGTTTGGTAGAAACACACCAACCAGGGCCAGGGGTGGAAGGCAGCTGGTTCCTTAGTGTTGATTGAATTCCTTCAGGATTCATCTACACGCACATGCACAAGCAAGTGCACACAACACACACACACACACACACACACACACACACAAACACACCATACCCAAAAAGTCTAAAAACTATGCTCATGTTTGTAAACATACTGAGAGAAACAGACCCCACTCTTTGTTGCATATTTCCACTCAAATTCAAACACATATGTCTATATATTATGTACACATGCATAGCTTTCAATGAGGAGCTTTATGAATATATGCACCCAACTTTTCCCCCTTTCCAAGCTCCTGACTGCAGGGTGGAGCACAGTGAAGGTGAAGGTGAAGGACACAAGTATGATCTGCATGTGTCACTAAGTGTATCTGACTACATTCCATAAACTCATAGAAATTTTGTTTTTAAATTTAAGAAATTTTATTTATTTATTTGACAGAGAGAGACAGCCAGCGAGAGATGTAACACAAGCAAGGGGAGTGGGAGAGGAAGAAGCAGGCTCCTAGCGGAGGAGCCTGATGTGGGGCTCGATCCCAGAACGCCGGGATCACGCCCTGAGCCGAAGGCAGACGCTTAACGACTGCGCCACCCAGGCGCCCCAGAAATTGTTTTTTGATTATTCACTATTTGGAATTATCTATTGTCTTTCAATAACCTCTATGCCATCAAGTTTCTTTTTTTTATATATTTATTATTATGTTCAATTAGCCAACATATCATACATCATTAGCTTTTGAGGTAGTGTTCAACAATTCATTAGTTGTGTATAACATCCAGTGCTCATTGCCACTCTTGCCCTCCTTAATACCCATCACCTGGTTACCCCATCCCCCACCCATACCCTTCTATAGCCCTCAGTTTGTTTCCTGGATTCCAGAGTCTCTCATGGTTTGTCTCCCTCTCTGATTTCTTCCCATTCAGTTTTCCCTGCCTTCTCCTGTAGTCCTCCTCACTATTCCTTATGTTCTATATATGAGTGAAATCCTATGATAATTGTCTTTCTCTGCTTGACTTATTTGACTTAGCATAATCCCTTCCAGTTCCATCCATGTTGATGCAAATGGTGGGTATTCATCCTTTCTGATGGCTGAGTAATATTCCATTGTATATATATAAAACACATCATCTTTATCCATTCATCTGTTGAAGGACATCTCGGCTCCTTTCACAGTTTGGCTATTGTGGACATGCTGCTATGAACATTGGGGTGCATGTGCCCCTTCTTTTTACTACATCTATATCTTTGGGGTAAATACCTAGTAGTGAAATTGCTTGGTCATAGGATAGATCTACTTTTAATGTCTTGAGGAAATTCGATGTTGTTTTCCAGAGTGGCTGTACCAGCTTGCCTTCCCACCAACAGTGTAAGAGTGTTCTCCTTCCTCCACATCCTTGTCAACATGTGTTGTTTCCTGACTTGCTTATTTTAGCCATTCCAACCGTTGTAAGGTGGTATCTCATTGTGGTTTTGATTTGTATTTGCCTGATGGCTAGTGAATACTTTTTCATGTGTCTGTTAGCCATTTCTTTGTCTTCTTTGGAGAAGTGTCTGTTCATGTCTTTGGCGCTTTTCGTTACCAGATTATTTGTTTTCTGGCTGTTGAGTTTAATTAGTTCCTAATAGATCTGGGAAACCAGCCCTTTATCTGCAATGTCTTTTGCAAATAACTTCTCACATTCTGTAGGTTGCCTTTTAGTTTTCTTAACTGTTTCCTTTCCTGTGCAAAAGGTTTTATCTTCCAAACTCGTTCTCTGAGGCCAGTATTACCCTCATCCCAAAACCAAAGACCCCCATCAAAAAGGAGAATTACAGGCCAATATCCCTGACGAACATGGATGGCAAAATACTTTACAAGATCTTAGCCAATAGGATTCAACAGTACATTAAAGGATTATTCACCATGACCAAGTGGGATTTATTCCTGGGATGCAAGGGTGGTTCAACATTCACAAATCAATCAACTTGATAGATCACATTAACACAAGAAGAGACAAGAACCATACGATCCTCTCAATTGTTACAGAAAAGGCATTTGACAAAATACAGCATCCTTTACCGATTAAAACTCCTCAAAGTATAGGGATAGAGAGAACATACCCCAATATCATAAAAACCATCTATGAAAAGCCTACAGCAAATATCATTCTCAATGGGGAAAAACTGAGACCTTTCCTTTAAGATCAGGAACATGACAGGGATGCCCACTCTCACCATTATTGTTCAACATAGTACTAGAAGTCCTAGCCTCAGCAATCAGACAACAAAAAGAAATAAAAGGCATTCAAAAATTGTCAAAGAAGACGTCAAACTCTGTCTTCACAGATGATATGATGCTTTATGTGGAAAACCCAAAAGACTCCACCAGCAACTTACTAAAACTCATACAGCAATTCAGCAACGTGGCAGGATACAAAATTAATGCATAGAAGTCAGTTGCCTTCCTCACGTATTGCATGGTGCACTGGGTGTTATACACAACTAATGAATCATCGAGCCTTACATCGGAAACCGGGGATGTACTGTATGGTGACTAACATAATATAATAAAAAATCATTATTAAAATAAAAAAAAAGAAGTCAGTTGCCTTCCTATGCACTAACAATGTAACTGAAGAACGAGAAATTAAGGAATCAATTCCATTTATAATAGCACCAAAAACCATAAGATATCTAGGAATAAACCTAAACAAAGAAGTAAAGGACCTAAACTCTAGAAACTACAGAACACTTATGAAAGAAATTGAGGAAGATACAAAGAGACGGAAATACATTGCATGCTCATGGATTAGAAGAATAAACATTCTGCCAATCTGTATGCTGCCCAGAGGAATCTACACTTTCAATGCAATCCCTATCAAAATACCATCGTCATCTTTCACTGAGCTGGAACAAACAATCCTAAAATTTGTATAGAACCAGAAAAGACCCCAAAACATCAGGGAAATGCTGAAAAAGAAAACCAAAGCTGGGGGCATCACAATGCTTGACTTCAAGCTATATTACAAAGTTGTGATCATCAAGACAGCATAGTATTGGCACAAAAACAGACACATAGATCAATGGAACAAAATAGCCCAGAAATGGACCTTCAACTTTATGGTCAATTAATCTGAGACAAAGCAGGAAAGCACATCCAATGGAAAAAAGACAGTCTCTTCAACAAATGGTGTTGGGAAAATTGGACAGCCACATGCAGAAGAATGAAACTGGACCATTCTGTCATGCCATACACAAAGATAAGCTCAAAATAGATGAAAGACCCCAATGTGAGACAGGAATCCATCAAATCCTAGAGGAGAACATGGGCAGTAATCTCCTTGACATTAGCCACAGCGACTTCTTTCAAGACACGTCTCTAAAGGTAAGGGAAACAAAAGCAAAAATGAATTTTTAGGATTTCATCAAGATATGTCATTGTTTCAATGATCATCTAGTCCTTCCTGAGCCACTGCTCTGCAGAGTATAGCTCAGGGATTACAGGCACAAAACGTTGCTCAAATTGGTACAAATGCTAGCTTCACTCCTCGCTCTACACAAACAACTTAATCTCTCTGAGCCTTAGTTTCAACTTTTGTAAAATGAGAAAAACAACACTCACCTCATTCAGCTTTGTATTACATAGCTAATTATGTAAAGTATTCCAAAGTATTTGGAATACTCAGCAAATGATAGCTATATAAACATCATCATCATTTTGAGGCTGTGGAGATAGAAAGAAGTAATTCATGAGAGGGATGTTCCTTTCCCTTAGGAGGTTTTAAAATCTATGACACAAGAAAATTACATGGAGAGAGGAAGGACCTGTAACCTAAAACTCTATTTGATCTGTAATTTCTAATATATTCTCTTAAACCCAAAGAGATTTAGGAGAATTGATACCAGATTTCAGTGCTCTAATAAGACTGTTTTTCCTTCTGTCATTCATTATCCCAATGCCTCTCCACCTTACATACACCACACATCCACCACAGCCTCTCATTTCAGAAGTTGACTGGAGAATTCTTGGGATGACAAAGATTTTGAACACTCATTTTGTACATTTCCTCTTTCTGAGCAGGAGCCCATCTGAGGCTTTCTACACGCAAGTGAGACAGCCATGCACACAGCCAGAGAGCCCGTGTCCTTCCATCTCCCCGGTCACTCTCTGATCTCAGAAAATTCTTCCTCATGTTCAATCTCTACCTGTTTCCTTTTAATATTGGCCTCTCTTTAGCACCTATTCTTATAGGGGATGAGGTACACAAACCCCCAAAGCCTAAGAAAATTCTCCAATGCCCACCTGGTAACATCATTCCATTGCCTATCACTCCAGTTCTCTGGAATTATAGGTCTCCTATAGTTTGTTATTAACCCCCTAAAAACATCAGAATATAACTTAAAAAGCATTAATTTGGTCCCTACCAGGGTATAGCCTCTTATGTAGAATCTGGTCTCTCCTGAAAGCATTTGGAAGATGAAAGTAGCCTAATTTCCAGGACAGATAGTTAAGAACTCCTATTTCATCCACCAACCTCCATACCCCTCAATTAGAGTCATCAGTTATAACTCATTTGATTAAGGGACAGAACAACCCTGAGGCTGGGCATGACTAGTATGACCTTCAAAGTCCCTTTCAGGCCATCACATGAAAGAAAGGTAACAGAATTGGCAACAATCCCCACCCACCCAATGCTTGCCCCAGGGAAGCCCCTAAGGACCAAGCCGACTCAAGAGAGGGCATCACAGGCTTTTTTCCCCACAGTAGGCAGAGTGCTAAACCCTGCCATAGTGACTGGCATGGGAGGCCTGGAGAGAGGAGGGCCTTCAGACCCCACACTTCTCCCTCTTTCCCAAATTCCACTTCCCCAGCCTAGGCCCCTCCTCTGGTGCTCCCAATTCCAGAGTTTTCAGACCTTCCTTAGTGCTCATCTGAGGCCAGACCTCTGTCATCCATCAGCTAAAGTCGGGGTTTCTCAAACCTGAAAGACCATATACATCACTTGGAAACCTGTTAAAAATGTAGATTCTGAGTCAGCACATCTGCTTGGGGACATGAGATTTTGTTTTTCTAAGAAGCTCCCTGGTGATACCCC
>NW_024425599.1:0-1172 GCF_017311325.1 Ursus maritimus
CTCATTGTCGTTTTGATTTGTATTTGCTTGATGGCAAGTGACGTGGAGCATTTTTTCATGTGTCTCTTGGACATTTTTATATCTTCTCTTTAGAAGTATCTCTTTGTGATTTCTGCCCATTTTCGGGTGTCGAGTTTGAGGAGTTCTTTATAGATCTTGGATACCAGCCCTTTATCTGTAATATCATTTGCAGATATCTTCTTCGATTCCATAGGTTGCCTTTTTGTTTTGTTGATCGTTTGCTTTGCCGTACAGAAGCTTTTTATCTTGATGAAGTGCCAATAGTTCATTTTTACTTTTATTTCCTTTGCCTTTTGAGAAGTCGTTTGCAAGAAGTTGTTGTGTCCAAGGATGAAGAGTTCTTTTGACTTTGATTTGAGACAGGAATCCATTATCTTTCTTTCCTGATTGTATTTGAGTCCTCTGTCTTTCTTGGTGAGTCTAGCTAAGTTTGTCACTTTTGTTTATCTTTCAAAAAAAAGCAGCTCTCATTTTCATGGTTTTTTTTTTTTTGTCTTTTTAGTCTCTGTTGGATTTATTTATGCATTCCTTTTTTATTTCCTTATTTCTACTAATTTGGAGCTCTGTTTGTTGTTTTATTTTCTACTTCTTTACCAGATAAACCAGGTTGTTTATTGGAGACCATTCTCATGGATTGATGAAGACTTGAGTTTCTATGAACGTCCCTAGTAGAGCTACTTTTGCTGCATCCCATAAGTTTTTGTAGGTTGTCTTTTTCATCAGAGACTAGGTACTTCTAATTTTTTTTATTTCTTCTTTGTCTGTTGGTTGTTCAGTAGCATGTTGTTAAATCTCCACATATTTTTTAAGATTATTTTAGTATCTGACAGAGAGTGAGACAGCGAGAGAGGGAATGCAAGCAGGGTGTTGGGAGAGGGAGAAGCGGGCTTCCCACTGAGGAAGGAGCCTGATTCGGGGCTAGATCCCAGGATCCTGGGATCAGGACCCGAGCTGAAGGCAGATCCTTAATACTGAGCCACCCAGGCCCCAAATATCCACCTATTTTTGACTCTCCCATTTTTTTCTTGAGACTGATTTCTAGTTTCATATCATTGTGGTTGGACAAGATTTGAAGCAGAAGATGAAGAGAGCATTCAGATGAAAAGTTTCTTTCCTGGAGGGTTTTCTGAGGGCAGACCATGAATTCCGTG
>NW_024425600.1:0-1172 GCF_017311325.1 Ursus maritimus
TTGGCCCTGGTTCCTGATGAACAGCCGTCCCTGGTTCTGTAGCTTTTGGTTGTGAACTCCCCTTGCAATCCTGTGGCCGTGTGTGGGCTAAGCATAATAAGTACAGGGCCCCTGGATAAGTGCAGATGTTGGGCAAGGAACTGAACCTCTAGGCCAGTGATTCAAAATCTGGGACAGGGAGCAGGGAGGGTGATGGAGAACAGAATCCCCTAGCCCTCAAGTGAGTTGGGACGGGGAAAGGTGGAGAATTCACCCCTGCGCAAGGACATGTGGCCACAGACCTGGCTGAGTGCTGGGATTGCCTCCTAAGAGGAGCGGATTCTGCAATCAGAAGTTCTGAGTGCCGATTGGGTCTCTCCTCCTATCAGCCATGTGACTTCGGGCAAGATGCTTAACCTCATTGTGCCTCCGTGTCCTCATCTGTAAAGTGGAGATGATAATTCTTACGCCTCCTGAAGACGCTGCCAGGATTTAAAAGTCAGTACTCAATAATTCGAGCTGGTCTTACGACTAGTAGTAAGTTTTCACTTGTGTTAACTTTATTGAAAAGCGGCCTCGCGTACTCATGGACCAAAATACTTTTTTCCAAAGTGTATTAAAATGGGCCTCTTGAGCATGTTTCAAAGCAATGGAGGGAGCCGAGCAGGACGGCAAGGTAGCTCCATGGCCCCAGCAAGCCTGCTCCCCGCAGTGCAAGCCACATGCCAGGCGACGGGCACGAGACTCAAGAAATAAGCAGAACAGTGATCTGCACGCACAACCAGGGCGTGGGTGACCGCACAGTCTTGACGTTCTTCACACTGAGTAACGTGAATGCACATGGGTGTTGGCTGGATCTGCAAAGGCAGAGACTGTCACCTGAGAAAACATCAGCAAGCCATCTCCTACATCCAGAAGTTTGTGCGAGAGAGTACTTCCTCTTCTTCTGTTGAGAGATCAAGAACGTCGACCTCCTATTTCTGTCCTTACAATATTGCACCATCATAAATATCCACTTACATATTGGCTTTTCTCTAGTATGGGTCAGTATTCTAAAAACGATGTTCATTGGTAATCGATTCTAGCCATTAATCTTATCTCTAAGACAAGCATTCTGCCCTTTGGATCTAGTGTTCTAAGAGTTGGGTGAAGCAAACCACCGCTAGGAGTCCATTCCACAGTGGGGGTTTTCT
>NW_024425601.1:0-1171 GCF_017311325.1 Ursus maritimus
GCAGGCAAATATATACCTTTGGGTCTGAATCAACTATGTGAAGCTTTAAGTCATGAAGGAAAGCTTACGTGTGGTTTTTGTTTTTTTGTTTTTTGTGTTTTTGTTTTGTTTTGTTTTGTTTTTAAAACAACAACCAAAAAGGAGACGTCAGCAGTTCTCAATTTGTAACTGTAACCTTGTCCCCAAGAGGCTGTGAGCCGAGGGAGGGGGCTCGACTGGAGACTCCCTGCTTTGGAAATCTAGTGGTTTGGTTTTCTTCGGGTTGCCGCCCTGAGGCGGAGGAGAGGAGGATGTTTGGGTTTGCAGGCCTCGGGCCACTGTCAGCAAGTTTGCAGCTCTGGCCTCACTTCCCTGAAGCTGGGGTGGGGTGGGGGGGTCAGCTGCCCTGGCCTCCCTCCAGAGACCGAGCCACAGCGGATTCAAATACCCCATCAGCTGTAAGGCTCTGGCTTTACCCAGATGAAAACGGATGATCTCATCTGGGAAGGGTCAGTTCAAAAGTGACAGAACTCCCCAAAGTCAACAGAGGGAACAACCACAACAGAAACTTTCTTTGCAATGTTTCCTTGTAATTACCGGCCCAGCCCACCAGAGCTCTGGCTGGAGTCGCCATCCACTGTCGCTGGGGCCCCCACAAGGCCTTTTCCGAGTGAGCCCCCGCCGACCCAAGCAGCGCCTCCAGTGCTCCTGCCGCGCTCAGCCGCTTGCCCCGACAGCAGGGAGAGTCCAGACTGCGGCGCGTTTAGCAAATAGTCAACAAGAAGACCCCGTAGAGCTCGTTTATTAGGATCCCTAAGAGACAAGGAACCTCGGCTCAAATGATGTGTCCAGATTCGCAGCGTGTAAGTGGGGGCAGAGCTGGTCTCCTTATTCTTCACCTGGCGCTCTTCCCAGACTCATACACCCAAAATAGCGAGGGTAACTTTAAAGTTCTCTTTCTCCACCTTTTCTTTCCAACCAGATCCTACTTTGTTGACCTTCAAGGCTGTGTAGAGAAGCATAGTTTGAATTTAGACTTGAGGACAATGACTACATCTTACACGATGTGTAAGGGTACCTTGTGCGTACCTCAGGGTTCAGGTTACCTAGTTGTCCACCCCTGGGCAGCACTGGGAGGTCAGCAGGGAGCACAGTGGGTAGGGTATGGGCTTAGTTTCCACACCTGCAAAAT
>NW_024425602.1:0-1171 GCF_017311325.1 Ursus maritimus
AGGGGGTGGAGAAAGACAGAGGTCTAGAAGAGATATTTGAAAAAATTGCAGCTGAGAACTTCCCTAATCTGGCAAAGGAAAGAAGCATTCGTGTTCAAGAGGCAGAGAGGACCTCTCCCAAGGTAAATGAGAACAGACCTACACCACGTCACATCATAGTGCATTTTGCAAATATTAGATCCAACGATACAGTATTGAAAGTGGCCAGGGGGAAGAAAATCCTTACATACAGAGGGAAAAATATCAGAATAATGTCAGACCTGTCTACAGAGACCTGGCAGGCTAGGAAGGGTTGGCAGGGTATTTTCAAAGCTCTATCTGAGAAGAACATGCAGCCAAGGATCCTTTATCCAGCAAGGCTGTCATTCAGAATTGATGGAGAGATAAGGACCTTCCGGGATCAGCAAAAACTGAATGAATTCGTAACCACCAAACCAGCCCTACATGAGATATTAAGGGGGGGGTTCTATAAAAGACCCTTGGGGCCTTTTTAGGCCCCAAGAGTGAGACAGAACAGAAAGTTACAATCTGTAGAAACAAAGACTTCACAGGGAACATGACATCATTAAAATCATATCTCTCAATAATCACTCTCCATGTGAATGGCCTAAATGCTCCCATAAAATGCCACAGGGATGCAGGTTGGATAAAAAGACATGACCCATCCATTTGCTGTCTACAAGAGACTCATTTTAAACCTAAAGATACATCCAGACTGAAAGTGAAGGGATGGAAAACCATTTTTCATGCCAATGGACCTCAAAAGAAAGCTGTAGCAATTCTCATATCAGACAGATTAGATTTTAAACTAAAGACTCTAGTTAGAGACACAGAAGGACACTATATTATTCTTAAAGGATGTATCCAACAAGTGGATATGACAATTATAAATATCTATGCCCCCAACAGGGGAGTAGCTAGATACACAAGCCAGCTCTTAACCAGAATAAAGAAACATACAGATAATAATACGTTAATAGTAGTAGAACTCAACACTCCTCTCTCAGCAATAGACAGATGACCTAAGCAAAAAATCAACAAAGAAACAAGAGCTTTGAATGACATACTGGACCAGATGGACATCATAAATATATGTAGAACACAACACCCCAGAACAACAGAAAACTCAATCTTTGCGAATGCACATGGAACTTTCTCCAGAATAGACCAT
>NW_024425603.1:0-1171 GCF_017311325.1 Ursus maritimus
TCTCGTACTTGACAAATATTTCGACAGGGGAGAGTCCCGGAAGAGCAATTGCTCTGACGTAGTGTTTCCATGGTTTTTATATGATCCAGTTCTTTCCCTTGTTGGCTTGTTAGCTGTAACTCTCTCTCTTGTTATTTCAGCGCCTGCTTTGGGCTTCATAGCTGCATACATCTGTAACTTACCAGCCTCCCTCCCTCCAAGGGATCTCCTACGTCTTCACGTTTCTTCCCTGCCCGCCTTTATGCGCTAGCTATGGTGCTTTTTCCTTTGCATGTTAGAAACCCCAAGTCCCATCCCCACTACTTTGGTTTCATGTGCCTCGTGTTTTTAAGGAGATTTAAATAATGAGAAAGAAATCTTGTCTAGTTTCCCATGCGGTTACCATTCTGTGTCCTTCATCCCGCTGGCTACATGCAGATTCCCATCTGGTGTGGGTGTCCTTCTTCCTGGAGGACTCCTTTAACATTTCTTGTAGTGTGGGTCGGCTGGTGATGTAATCTTTCAGCATTTCTGTGTCTGTCAATGTCACTCACCTTCATTTTTGAAAGGCTGTTTTGGAGGGGAGGCATAGACTTCCTTGTGGCCTTTGAGGTAGCTCAGTGCCTTCTCACACTGCTTCCCACGAGAAAACTGACATCATCTTTATTTCTGTGTCCTATACCTGCCACGCCTTTCTCCTCTGGCCGCTTTGCAGATTTTGTTTTCTTTTTCCATGGATTTGAGCAATATAATTAGGACGTGACTAGATACGGTTTTCTCATGTGGCTTGTGCTCATCCATTGTGTTCGTCTGGCTCCTCGGATTGGTGGGTTTATGATTTTTATTATGATTGAAAATTCTTCTGTCGTTGTTTCCTCAAAAAATGCTTCGTTCTCCCCAGTCTTTTCAGGGACTCCAATCACTCATACTTTCTTTTTTTTCCTTCCCCAATCACTCATATCTTTTAAAGTTGCCCTGCCATTCACTGGCAGCCCTTTCCTTGCTGGCGCAGACATCACATGTGTTTTTTCCACTCCCCGATACCTCCTAAAGGTTCACACAGCTCCTCTTCATCTGTTCATTCGGCCACTCTACCTAATGCCTGAAAATGTGCAGCAGCACTATAGTAAAAGTGTTTTGTGATTTATGTCTTAATGAGACATGCTCTAGGCGAAGATGATACATTAATTAA
>NW_024425604.1:0-1170 GCF_017311325.1 Ursus maritimus
TGCTGGGGAGGGAAGGGGGAAACCAGGTCCTCCCAATTAAGCTCTGTGACATTAACAATCCACTTCCCAGGCCTCGGGGTGGGGGGTGGCAGGCTCTCTGGGATGCTGTTGACAGGTCCAGACCCAGGACTTTGGCAGCTGTTTCTTTTCCAAGAGCAGAGCTGTGGCCACCAGAACCCGCCGCCCCTCTCCTCATGGGCCCAAGATCACAAATGCAGGGTTTTCTTTCTCATTAGCTTAATGCTGTCTTTATTAACTGGGAAGGGTTCCTGGAACATATGATCAGTAAGTATGAAATAAAGTGTGCACACGTGCACCAGCCCCCCACCAGCCTGCCTGACAGAGGGTCTCTGGGCTCCCGAGCGCTTGTCCTAGAGAAAACCCAGGGCTACCGGGGGCCGCAGCCAAAGGCACCGGGGGGGATTTGCAGAAGGAAATTACTCAGGATGCTTCTGCGATTGCAAATGGGAAGGGACGGGGGAGCGGAGAGCCTGGGAAGGAGGGGACCCCCGAGCCTCTCTGGGACGCAGTACCTTCTTCGCCCCCTGCTCCTCCTCCACGCCGTCACCGATCACCACGTAGACCGCTTTCCTGCCGAACCGCTGCATGATCCTCTCGAAGCAGCTCTCCTTCCCTGCACGTGCAAGAAGGGGAAAGAAACAGCGCTTGCTGAGCACCCAGGACTGTGGGGACTCCTAACCGTGACCCAGGTGCTTGCTGGGAGCAGCTGTCCTCCGAGGGCCGCGCACGGAGCGGTTCGTCCTCAAGCAGTGTGTGTGCGTTCGCCATCCGCACGTGAGGGGCGACAGCACAGAGAGGTCAGTGGCTTGCTCAGGGTGACACAGAAGAGGGAGCATAGGGGCTTGAAGTGGGTTCCGGAGTCTACACGGCTGGCTGGTGTAGGGGCACCGGACCCACTTCATAGCGGAGGATGCCAGGCAACGTGACTTAGGAGGCAGAGTCACACGTCTGCAGGCGGCATCCTGGGGACAGACTGGCCCTCGTGGTGAAGCCCCTGCCCCTTGCTACGTGTTGATGACCATCCCTTTGTGTTGGCCTCCTTCCCGGGTGTGTGGGCAGCAGGAGTCCAGACACGCTGGATTCAGATCTTAGCTCCTCCTGATCGTGTCAGCAGGTGTGGTCACAGCAAGGAAAACGGGCGTGCTAAAA
>NW_024425605.1:0-1170 GCF_017311325.1 Ursus maritimus
TCCTACTCCAAACAGTCTATAATCTCTGCCAAAATCTTAGCCCGGACACATACCCACAAGTCAGCAGTCTGGGCACCAGGTGTCTGAAATGGAAGCCTGCTCTGCAAACAGTGGCTTCTTTGCTGCACCTGCTGTTCTTTTCATCTCTTGTTGGTGAGAGCCAGTCCTTTGCCATGCTGGCCTGGGGACTTGCAGGTGATGATGATTGAAGACATCTGATGAGAGCTGAATGGGCGGTCAGAGAACCCATGTGTTCCAGCACCACTGGAGACTGAATTTTACAATATTTGATGTACCATTGTGGTAGTAGCTCCGTGATACAGAACACAATTCATGGGATTTCATTTCACTGGAATGCCTATCTTTTCATTAGTTTTGGTGGATTCACATGCCTTTTGGTAAATTGAAGATCTAGAACAGATAGTAATTGCAGACCAGTGCATTGAAGTAGCCTTTGAAATTGTTATAGGCACACTGAGAGTAGTTTATGTTACCAGTAATAACTCACCGTGGTGGAAAGGAGCATGGCCATGAAAACATGATCTTTTCAAAACACGTGAAGATGGGTGATAGCCCTATGTGGGGTGAGAAGAGTAAGTGGGCAAGGAGAGTACTTGTTTTCATTCACTAACTTAAAAAATACTGTGATTCTATAATGGCTGAGTACCTGTGTTCATTACAGCAGATATAACAGTAAAGAAATTGACATAGTCTGGCTCTGAACTTGTGGAAGTTATATTCTGGGGTGTAGGATGGATATTAAATGAGAAAATAAAATGGCTATGGGTTTTAATAATTATAGAAGTCAAGGCCTTTTGTTGGGGAAAAGTTTGGTGTGTTGTAGGGATTGTGGCTTTTGCTTGGAAAGAGGCACATCATGAAGTTCCGGAGGCTGGCAGAGTCCATACTTTAAAAGGCCTCGGGGCAATTTTAAGGGATTTTAATTTTTTTCCAAGTGTAAGGATTCACGCCTAAAAAATGCTAAGCAGAGGTAGAACACATGATTTAGATTTTATAGATCAGTGAGTGTTTTATGAAGAATGAATGGGAGGAGGTCACGGTGGAAGCAAGAACTCCAGAGAAGCTTTTCCAGGGAGAGAGGGTGGTGATTGAATAGTAGCTGTGAAGAGGGAGCAAGGTGAATGGATTTGAGATATAGTTAGATAATTC
>NW_024425606.1:0-1169 GCF_017311325.1 Ursus maritimus
AGTGCTAGGTATAAAGAGATCTGGAATGACTGATTAGCTCAGGCTTGCCACTGCCTCTGACTGGTGTTTAGCGTCATTGTGAAGATTGTGCCCAAAGTCTAACAGTTGCCTGTCTACTCTGTTATGTCTTTGCTGGTCTGGATGCCTGTCAGCCTCACAATGGGGCTCTGAACTTGGGCTTTGAACTTATGGCTCTCTAAGTTTGCACTTAGGTATTCTGCCATTGTTCATCACAACAAAATGTTTTATGTTTCACTATGTCATTACGCTGTGGAGACCACTCCACAAGTATAGCCTGGGATACCACCGTGGACTTGACCTTTCCTCAGGGTTATTTTAAGGTCTTCCCTGACAGTTTCAGCTCCTGAGCCTTGGGCAGAACCACCCTGTCCATCCTTCTAAGTCTACTTAACTTTGAATCTCAAGGAGCAGAGTTCAGCAAGTTGGGCCCAGAAGGTCTGGTTTCTGTTTGCAAAACAATCCATCACCTTCCAAGGACAAGTCCTCTTTATGAAGTAATGAGGCAGATGTCATTAAAACATTTTTTGAAAGTTATTATTATGCCCTCCTTTTAAAATCATAGCTATTTAGTTATTTACAGCTGGGGCTGGATAGCAACAAATCTCATTCATAGATGAGCTACTAAGAATTTCCTTTCAAATAAGTCTTTCTAAACTAGAGGAATTTTGCAGGTAATTTGTAGTCTATACATGTAGACATAAGAGTGAGTAATATAATTCTTAAGTACTTCTTCTTCTCCATGCAGGGACACCTCATTTATGCTCAGTTCATCATAATAGATATCTTGAATATACGAATATCAGTAAATGGCACAACCTTCACCACATTGCTTAAGCTAAATACACTTCTTACTTCAATATCCAAATCCAAGTCCTATTGGCCAAATAGGGTATACCAGCAAAATATATCTAAATATAGCATAAAATATCTCAATATCATAAAAATATACCACCAAGGGGTGCCTGGGTGACTCAGTTGGTTGAGCAGCCAACTCTTAATTTTGGCTCAAGTCATGATATCAGAGCCCTGGGATCAGGCCTGTGTCAGGCTTTGTGCTCAGTGGGGACATGTGCTTCAGGGTTCTCGCTCTCCCTCTGCCCCTCTCCCCACTTGCTCTCTCTCTCTCTCTCTCTCAAATAAATAAATAA
>NW_024425607.1:0-1169 GCF_017311325.1 Ursus maritimus
ATCTATCTTTTTTTATCAAGTATTCGGAGCCACCGCTACCCATTTTCCATGATGTAAGAATAAGATCCGATAGCTGTCACAGTCTGAGTGAGATCTAAGAGTTGTCATTCCCTATTTGCATCTTGGTGGTATATAATACATGGAATTATCTCAGCATGAATCCCGGGCCCCAGCACAATATCCGGGCTAGCTTTGTATTTTTACTTTCAAGCTGGTAAGGGAGTGGTTTTTTCTTTACCCCATTCCCTAGGGAAAAAGAAGCCTCTGATCAATACACTATTCCCATTTGCTTTAGTCTCCCAAGAAAACCTTCTGCTGCTTACAATGTCATCTGCAGTAATGCTACAGAACAATTTGTGTTTAGATTAGGGATTATGTGGGCGCGCACGTGCACACACACACTTCTTTTCAGGAGACATGTGGCAATGTCTGGAGAAAATGTGCTTGTTTACAACTGGTGAACAGGGGTGGGGGGCAACACTACTATTGGCATTTAGTAGGTAGAGGTAAGAAATGGTGCTAAATATTTCATAATCCACAGGACTGACCTTCACAACAATCGATTATCTGGCCCCAAATGTCAATAGTTCCAAAGTGCAGATACCCTAGCTTAGGTATATACAAGGTGCGTTGGCAAGAGCTGCTGTTTAAAACATTCCTTGGGGCTGGGTTCATTTCTATGTGAGGGATGAAATGTAAGTAAGCTTACATGGAACTGGAGGCCTAAGAAAAAGGGAGAAGGAATGGGGGTTTCACCCTGAGAACCCCCAGAGAGCACATCTATCCCATGTCAGCATTGGAAGGTCCTCCAGAAACCATGTAAACCAATGTCCTCGTGATACTGTAGAGGGACTGAAGCCCAGAGAGGAGAGCCCAACTTGTCCAAGGCTCCCAGGCAAGCCAGCTGCAGAGCTGAAATGAGAAGCCCAGTCTCATGCCCCCACACCAGAGTTCCATCTGCTCCATCACACTGATCCCCAGGAAAGGAGAAAAGGGGAGACAGCTCCAAAACCACCATCGGCCTTTAAATTCCTTAAGAGAGATGGGAAGTAAGAAGAGACCTTTGTAGGGGCACCTGGGTGGCTCAGTTGGTTAAGCGTGTGCTTTCAGCTCAGGTCATGATACCGAGGTCCTGGGATCAAGCCCCGCATCAGGCTCCCTGCTCAGCC
>NW_024425608.1:0-1168 GCF_017311325.1 Ursus maritimus
CAGTTTATGTTTGGCAGGACTATTTTTGATTAATTGCTATAGGAATTTTAAAAATCGCCAGGACAATGAGTTGCCGTACTAACATTGTAAATACTGCATTTTTCGTGGGGCTGGTTCTTGAACGTTCAGACAAGATTCAGTGAAAGGTTATCGTAATTGGCCCATTGTGTGACCGGGAATTTCTTGTGTGATCCGGAATGATAAGGGTGATTCTTGAGAGCTGAAGAGGATCTGACAGTTTGGTACCTCCGGTGTTTGATGGAACCTAGAAATAACTATGCATGTTTTGCTCCTTCATCTGAGCCTGTTGTAATCCTAGCCATTTCTTTCTGTGTTAGAGCTATCCGTGAGGACTGCTCAAGTACTTGAAATCTAATACTTTCATAATTTCCAATGTGTGATTACAAATGCCCAATGTGATTATGTCTATCTATTCTATTACATTAATTATATATAATATTAATATTATGTCAATCATATATTACATATTACATACATATTTAATTGAAGAAAAACACATAACATAAATTTACCATTTTAACAATTCCAAGGTGGTATTTTGAACTCCTATGTTTTTACACTCATTCCTTGTGTGCTTAACACTATGAAAACAAGTTAGAATAATTCAAAGCACCAAGAAAGAAATACATGAACGAATCAAAGCATCAAGAAGAGCCTCAATATGCTTTTGTCCCATAATGTTTCATTGGACAGACTCCTTTAAATCTCTTAAATGATTATCGTGGGCTTTTCATTCTTGTCCTAGAAATTCAGCGAAGCCCAGAGGCATTCACCCTATTGACCTCATGACCCTGTGAGTGAGAGGCTCTGCAACCTGAAAACTCAGAATTTCTGAGCTGATATTGAGCCCCCCTTGCAATGGGAGTTAAGAGAACTTGTAAGCCCTGATTTATAGAAAAACTCACAATATTGAAATGCTGGTCCTGGGTTTTCTATAACCGATGGGTGGAGTATGCGTGCATGATGACCATCTGCTCTCGAGTGTGTGTCCGCGCTCCCCATTACATCACAGGTGTGTCAGGAGCACACGCTGCCTGCGGTTCCCATTGCTGATGCAGCTAACGCAGGGCTTGTGCAAGGTGCCATTCGGGTTCGTGGAGTCGAGTTGGCCAAAGACAAAAAGAGACATCCAAAAAAATACCATGAC
>NW_024425609.1:0-18334 GCF_017311325.1 Ursus maritimus
CTAACCCGACCCTTACCCTAACCTTTTCCCTAACTTGAACACGAACCCTAAACCTAAACCTAACACTAACCCGAACCCGAACCCTAACCCTAATCCTAACCCTAACCCTAACCTGAAACCTAACCCTAACCCTAACCCTAACCCGAACCCGAACCCTAACGCTAACCCGAACCCTAACCCTAACCCTAACCCAAACCTTAAACCTAACCCTCACCCGAACCCTAACCCTAACCATAACCCTAACCCGAAACCGAACCCGAACCCTAACCCTAATCCTAACCCTAACCCTAACCTGAAACCTAACCCTAACCCTAACCCGAACCCTAACCCTAACACTAACCCTAACCCTCACCCTAACCATAACCCAAACCTTAAACCTAACCCTCACCCGAACCCTAACCCTAACCTTAACCCTAACCCGAACCCGAACCCGAAACCTAACCCTAACCCTAACCCTAACCCTAACCCGAAACCTAACCCTAACCCTAAGCCGAACCATAACCCTAACACTAACCCTAACACTCAACCTGACCCTAACCCGAACCCTAAACCTAGCCCTCACCCGAAACCTAACCCTAACCCTAACGCAAACCCGAACCCGAACCCGAACCCTAACCCTAACCCTGACCCTAACCGGAACCCTAAACCTAACCCTAACCCTAACCCGAACCTTAACCCTAACACTAACCCTAACCCTCACCCTAACCATAACCCAAACCTTAAACCTAACCCTCACCCGAACCCTAACCCTAACCATAACCCTAACCCGAAACCGAACCCGAACCCTAACCCTAACTCTAACGCGAACACTACCCCTAACCCTAACACTAACCCTAACCCGAACCCGAACCCTAACCCTAAACCTAACCCTAACCCTAAGCCTAACCCTAACCCTAACCAGAACCCGAACCCTAACCCTAACCCTAACCGTAAACCTAACCCTAACACAAACCCTCACCGTAACCCTCTCCCTAACCCTAACCCTACCCGAACCCTAACCTTAACCGTTACACTAACCGTAAACATAACCCTAACCCAAACCCTAACCCGAACCATCATCTGAACACTAAACCTAACCCTAACCCTACCCCTAACCCTAACCCTAACCCTAACCCTAATCGAAACGCTAACCCTAACCCTAACTCGAACCCGAACCCTAACCCGACCCTAACCCGAACCCTAAACCTAACCCTAACCCTAACCCGAACCCGAACCCAAACCCTCACCGTAAACCTAAACCTAACCCGAACCCTAACCCGAACCGTAACCCTAACCCTAACCTGAACCCTAACCCGAACCCTAACCTGAACCCTAACCCTAATCTGAACGCTAACCCTAAACCTAACCGAACCCTAACCCTAACGCTAACCTAACTCTACCTTAACCCTAACCCTAACCCTAACCCAACCCTAAACCTAGCCCTCACGCGAACCCTAACCCTAACCATAACCCTAACCCGAAACCGAACCCGAACCCTAACCCTAACACTAACCCTAACCCTCACCCGGCCCCTAACCCTAACCCTAACCCTAACTCGAACCCTAACCCTTACCCTAACCCTAACCCGAAACCGAACCCGAACCCTAACCCTAACCTTACCCCTAACTTTAGCTCTAACACTAAACCTAACGCGAACCCTAACCGGAACCCAAACCCTAACCCGAACCCTAACCCTCTAACCCAAACCCGAACCCGAACCCGAACCCGAACCCAAACCCGAACCCGAAACCCGAACCTGAACCTAACCCTCTAACCCGAAACAGAACCCGAATCCGAACCCGAACCCGAACCCAAAACCCAAACCCGAACCCTAACCCGAACCCGAACCCGAACCCAAAACCAAAACCCGAACCCGAACCCGAACTCTAACCCGAACCCTAACCCTCTAACCCGTACCCGAACCCGAACCCTCTAACCCGAACCCTCTAACCCAAACCAGAACCAGAACCAGAACCCCTAACCCGAATCCGAACCCAAACCAGAACCCTGAACCGAACCCTAACCCTCTAACCCTAACCCTCACCCTCTAACTCGAACCAGAACCAGAACCAGAACCCTGCTGGCCTCCTGGGGGCTAACCCTAACCCTAGGTCGGTCCCGGATGGGTCCCTCCAAGAGGCTTGGAGCCACAATGCCGGGGATTGTGGACCCCCGAGCCCCAGCGTCGGTCTCACCCTGTCGCCCCACCGCCACCTGGGCCGCTTGGGGCATCACCGGTCATTCAGGGCAGGAGAACAGTCAGGGCCCCCAGAGCCCCCGGCGACCTTCAGAGGCCCTCGGTGCCAAAACACTTGGCCTGAAGCTCAAGCTCGCCCCTGCCCACACCTAGGCCCGCCCCTCCGCTCACCGTACAGGCGGCAGATTGGGCCGGCTGGCCTCTAGGGTCTAACCCTAACCCTAGGTTGTCCCCCGACGGGCCCCTCCCAAGGGGCCTGGTGCTGCAACGCCGGGGATTGGGGACACCCGAGCCACAGCGCCGGACTCACCCTGCCGCCCACCTCCACCGGGGCCGCTGGGGGCGCCGCCGGTCATTCAGGGCGGGAGAAAGGGCAGGGCCCTCCGAGCCACCCGCGACAAAATGCTTGGGCCCCCGCTCCCGTTCGCCAGCGCCCTCATCTCAGCCCGCCCCTCCGCTCGCCACACAGAAAGCGGATCGAGCCTGCCGGCCTCCTGTGGGCTAACCCTAACCCTAGGTCGGCCCCCGAGGGGCCCCTCCCAAGGGGCCTGGTGCCGCAACGCCAGGGATTGAGAACCCCCGAGCCCCAGCACCAGACTCACCCTGCCGCTCCGCCACCACCCGGGCCGCTAGGGGTGCCGCTGGTCATTCAGGGCGGGAGAACGGGCAGGGCCCTCCGATCCCCCAGCGACCTTCGAATGCCCCCCGTGCCAAATCGCATGGGCCCACGCTCCCACTCGCCAGAACCCTCACCTCCACCCTCCCGCTCCGCTCGCCACACAGCCGGTGGATTGGGCCTTCCGGCCTCCAGGGTGGTAACCTTAACCCTAGGTCGGCCCCTGAGGGGCTCCTCCCATGGGCCTGGCACTGCATGCTGGGGATTGGGGACCCCCAAATCCCAGCACTGGACTCACCCTACCGCCCCTCCACCACCCGGGCCGCTAGGGGCACCGCTGGTCATTCAGGGCAGGAGAACGGGAAGGGACCTCCGAGGCCCCACCGACTTTCGAAGGCACCCCCGTGCCAAAACACTTGGGCCCACGCTCCCGCTCCCCAGCGCCCTCACCTCGACCCGCCCCTCCGCTCGCCACACAGGCGGGGGATCGGGCCTGCCGGCCTCCTGGGGCTAACCCTAACCCTAGGTCGGCCCCCAAAGGTGCCCTCCCAAGGGGCCTGGCACCGCAACGCCGGGGACTGGGGACCCCCGAACCCCAGCACCAGACTCACCCTGCCGCCCCGCCACCACCCTGGCCTCTAGGGGCGCCGCCGGTCTTTCGGGGCGGGAGAAAGGACAGGGCCCTCTGAGCCCCCGGCAACCTTCGAAGGCCCCACGCACCAAAACGCTTGTGCCCACGCCCACGCTCTCCAGTGACCCATCTTGGCCCGCCACTCTGCGTGCCCCACAGCTAGTGGATCAGACCTGCGGCCCTCCTAGGGTCTAACACTAACCCTAGACGGCCCCCGAAGGTCCCCTCCCAAGGGGCCTGGCGCCGCAACGTCGGGGATTGAGGACCCCCGAGCCCCGGTGCCAGACTCACCCTGCCGCCCCACCGCCACCCAGGCCACTAGGGGCGCCGCCGGTCATTCAGAGCAGGAGAACGGGCAGGGACCTCCAAGCCCCCAGCGACCTTTGAAAGCCCCCCACGCCAAAACGCTTGGGCCCACGCTCCCGCTCGCCAGCGCCCTCGCCTCGGCCCGCCCCTCTGCGTGCTGCACAGCCTGCGGATCGGGCTTGCCGGCCTCCAGGCTGCTAACCTTAACCCTAGGTTGGCCCCTAAGGGGATCCTCCCATGGGGCCTGGCGCTGCTATGCCGGGGATTGGGGACCCCCGAGCCCCAGCACTGGACTCACCCTGTCGCCCTTCCGCCGGTCATTCAGGGCGAGAGAACAGGAAGGGCCCTCTGAGCCCCACTGACTTTCAAAGGCTCCTCACGCCAAGACGCTTGGGACCATGTTCCCGCTCGCCAGCGCCCTCACCTCGGCCCGCCCCACCGCTCACCGCACAGCCAGTGGATCGGGGCTACCAGCCTCCTGTGGGCTAACCCTAACCCTAGGTCAGCCGCCAAGGGACCCCTCCCAAGGGGCCCGGCCCCACAACAACAGGTTTGGGGACATCCGAGCCCCAGCGCAAGACTCACCTTGCTGCCCCGCCGACACCTGGGTGGCTAGGTACGCCACCGGTCATTCAGGGCGGTAGAACGGGCAGGGCCCTCCGAGCCCCTGGCGACCTTTGAAGCCCCCCCGCGCCAAAATGCTTGGGCCCAAGCTACAGCTCGCCAGTGGCCCACCTCAGCCTGCCACTCCGCACGCCGCACAGCTAGCGGATCAGGCCTGCCGGCCTCCTGGGTGCTAACCCTAACCCTAGACGGCCCCTGTAGGTCTCCTCCCAAGGGGCCTGGTGCCACAACGTCGGGGATTGAGGACCCCCGAGCCCCGGTGCCAGACTCACCCTGCGGCCCCACCACCAACTGGGCCACTAGGGGCCCCGCCGGTCATTCAGAGCGGGAGAACGGGCAGGGACCTCCGAGCCCTGGGCAACCTTCGAAGGCCACCCGCACCAAAACGTTTGGGCCCACACTCCTGCTCGCCAGCGCCCTCACCTCGGCCCTCCCCTCTGCGTGCCACACAGCCGGCGGATAGGGCCTGCCGGCCTCCTGGGGGCTAACTCTAACCCTAGGTCGGTCCCCGAGGGGCCCCTCCCACGGGTCTGACGCTGCAACGCCAGGGATTGGGGACATCTGAGCCCCAGTGCAGGACTCACTCTGCCGCCCCTCCAACACCCAGGTGGCTAGGGACGCCGCCGGTCATTCAGGGCCATAGAACGTGTAGGGACCTCCAAAGCCCCGGCGACCTTCGAAGGCCCCCCGCGCCATAACGCTTGGGCCCACACTCCCACTAGCCAGTCCCCTCACCTTGGCCCGACCCTCCGCTCGCCGCACAGCTGGCAGATCGGGCCTGCCAGCCTCCTGGTGGCTAACCCTAACCCTAGGTCGGCCCCCGAGTAGCCCCTCCCAAAGGGAGTGGAGCCACAACGCCGGGGATTGGGGACCCCCGAACCCCAGCACCGGACTCACCCTGCCAACCTGCCACCACCCGGGCCGCTAGGGGCGCCGCCAGTCATTCAGGGCGGGAGAATGGGTAGGTCCCTGTGAGCCCCCGGTGACCTTCGAAGGCCCCCCGTGCCAAAATGCTTGGGCCCACGCTCCCGCCTGCGAGCAGCCCATCTCTGCCCATCACTCCACACACTGTACAGCTAGCGGATCGGGCCTGCCGGCCTCCTGGGTCTACCCTAACCCTAGACTGCCCCCGATGGTCCACTCCCAAGGGGCCTGGTGCCACAACGCCAGGTTTGGGAACATCCGAGCCCCAGTACAGGACTCACCCTGCTGCCTCGCCGACACCCGGGCCGCTAGGGATGCCGCCGGTCATTCAGGGCAGGAGAATGGGCAAGGACCTCCAAAACCCCAGCGACCTTCGAAGGCCCCCCGCGCCAAAACGCTTTGGCCCACGCTCCCACTCGCTAGCGCCCTCACCTCGGCCCACCCCTCTGATCGCCGCACAGCTGGCGCACTGGGCCTGCCAGCCTCCTGGTGCCTAACCCTAACCCTAGGTCGGCCCCCAAGGGCCCCTTTCCAAGGGGCCTGGCAATGCAACATCGGCGATTGTGGACCCCTGAGCCCAAGCGCTGGACTCACCCTGCCGCCAGATGCCACCCGGGTCGCTAGGTGCGCTGAGGTCATTCAGGGCTAAAGAACTGGCCCCTTGGGAGGGGTTGCATTTTGGCGCGGGCCGAGGTGAGGGCGCTGTTGAGCAGGAACATAGGCCAAAGCATTTTGGGGCGAAGGGCCTTTGAAGGTCACTGGGCGCTTGGAGGTCCCTGCCAGTGTTCCCTCCTTGAATGACCGGCCCCTCAGGGGCCGACCTAGGGTTACGGTTAGCTCCCATGAGGCTGGCAAGCCCGATCCGCCAGCTGTGCGGTGAGCAGAGGGGCGTGCCAAGATGAGGGTGCTGGCGAGCGGGAGAGTGGGCCCAAGTGTTTTGGTGTGGGGGGCCTTCGAAGGTTGCCAGGGGCTCGGATGGCCCACCCGTTCTCGGGTCCTGAATGACCGGCGGCGCCCCTAGGGGCCGGGGTGGTGGCGGGTGGCAGGGTGAGTCCAGTGCTGGGACTCGGGGGCCCCTGCCCGTTCTCCCTCCCTGAATGACCTGCGGCGACCCTACTGGCATGGGTGGTGGCGGGGTGGCAGGGTGAGTCCAGCGCTGGGGCTAGGGGGTCCCCAATCCCGGCGTTGCGGCGCCAGGCCCCTTGGGGGGGCCATTCTGTTGCTGACCTAGGGTTGTGGTTAGCCCCCAGGAGAACAGTAGGCCCGATCCACCAGCTGTGCGACGAGCAGAGGGCGGGCCGAGGTGAGGGCACTGGCAAGCGGGAGCGGGGGCCCAAGCATTTTGGCGTGGGGAGCTTTCGAAGGTGTCCGGGGGCTCAGAGTGCACTGCAAATTCTCCCGCCTGAATGACCGGAGGCGCCCCTAGCGGCCCAGTTGCGGCAGGGCAGCAGGGTAAGTCCAGCGCTGGCGCTAGGGGTTTCCCAATCCCCGGCGTTTCAGCGCCAGGTCCCTTGGTAGTGGCCCCTCGGGGGCCGACTTAGGGTTAGGGTTAGCCCCCAGGAGGCCGGCAGGCCCGATCCGCCAGCTGTGCGGCGAGCAGAGGGGCGGGCCGAGGTGAGGGCGTTGGCGAGCGGGAGCGAGGGCCCAAGCCGTTTTGCACGGAGGGCCTTCGAAGGTCGCCAGGGGCTCGGAGGGCACTGCCCGTTCTCCCGCCCTGAATGACCGGCGGTGCCCCTAGTGGCCCGGGTGGTGGCAGGGCAGCAGGATGAGGTGGTGCTGGATCTCAGGAGTCCCCAATCCCCGGCGTTGTGGCGCCAGGCACCTTGGGTGGGCCCCTCCGGGGCCAACATAGTGTTAGGGTTAGCCCCCAGGAGGCCGGCAGGCCCGATCCGCCGGCTGTGCATCTTTCGGAGAGGCAGGCCAAGGTGAGGGCGTTGGCGAGCAGGAGCGTGGGCTGGAGCGTTTTGGTGCAGGGGCCTTCGAAGGCCGCTGTGGGATCGGAGGGCCCTGCCCCTTCTCCAGCCGTGAATGAGCGGCGGCGCCCCTAGCGGCCCGGGTGGCACCGGGGCAGCGGGTGATTCTGGCGCTGGGGCTCAGGGGTCCCCAATCCCCGGCGTTGCGGCACCAGGCACCTTGGGAGGGACCCCTCGGGGGCCGACCTAGGGTTAGGGTTAGTCCTCAGGAGGCCGGCAGGCCAGATCCGCCAGCTGTGCAGCGAGCAGAGGGGCGGGCTGAGGTGAGGGCGCTGACGAGCGGGAGCATGGGCCCAAGCCTTTTTGCGGGGGGGGGTCTTCGAAGTCGCCGGGGGCTCGGAGGGCCCTACCCATTCTCCCTCCCTGAATGACCAGCGGCGCCCCTAGCGGCCCAGGTGACAGCGGGGCGACAGGGTGAGTCCGGCGCTGGGGCTCGGGGGTCCCAAATCGCCGGCGTTGAGGCACCAGGCCCCTTGAGAGGGGCCCCTCAGGAGTCGACCTAGGGTTAGGGTTAGCCACCATGAGGCCGGCAGGCATGATCCACCAGCTATGCGGTGCGCAGAGGGGAGGGCTGAGGTGAGGGTGCTGGCGAGCGGGTGCGTGGGCCCAATCCTTTTGGCGCAGGGGGCCTTCAAAGGGCACCGGGGACTCAGAGGGCCCTGCCTGTTGTCCCGTCCTGAATGACTGGTGCCACTCCTAGCAGCCTGGGTGGTGGCGGGGTGGCAGTTTGAGTCTGGCGCTGGGGCTCGGGGGTCCCCAATCCCCGGAGTTGTGGCGCCAAGCCCCTTAGGAGGGGCTGATGGGGGCGGACCTAGGGTTAGTGTTAGCCCCCAGAACACCATAAGGCCCGATCCGCCAGCTGTGCCTCAAGCGCAGGGGCGGGCCGAGGTGAAGGCTCTGGCGAGCAGGAGCGTGGGCCCAAGCGTTATGGCATGGGGGGCCTTCGAAGGAAGCCAGGGGCTTGGAGGGCCCTGCCCGTTCTCCCGCCCTGAATGACCGGCGGCGCCCCTAGTGCCTGGTGGCAGCGGGGCAGCAGGGTGAGTCCGGCACTGGGGCTCAGGGGTCCCCAATAACCGGCGTTGCGGCACCAGGCCCCAAGGATGACCCCCTCGGGGGCAGACCTAGGGTTAGGGTTAGCCTCCAGGAGGCCGGCAGGCCCGATCCACCAGCTGTGTGGCGAGCAGAGAGCCGAGCCGAAGTGAGGGAGCAGGCGAGGTGTTGCGTGGGCCCAAGCGTTTTGGTACGGGGGGCCTTCAAAGGTCGCCAGGGGCTCAGAGGGCCCTGCCCGTTCTCCCGCCCTGAATGACCGGCGGCGCCCGTAGCAGCCCGGGTGGTGGCAGGGCGGCAGGGAGGGTCCGGTGCTGGGGCTCAGGGGTCCCCAATCCCCGGCGTTGCGGCACCAGGCACCTTGGGATTGACCCCTCAGGGGCCGACTTAGGGTTAGGGTTATCACATAGGAGGCCGGCAGGCCCGATCTGCCGGCTGTGCGGCAAGTAGAGGGGCAGGCCGAGGTGAGGGCGCTGGTGAGCGGGAGCGTGGGCCCAAACGTTTTGGCGCGGGGGGGCCTTCAAAGGTCGCCGGGGACTCGGAGGGCCCTGCCCGTTCTCCCTCCCTGAATGACCGGCGGCCCCCCTAGTGGCCTGGGTGGCGGCGGGGAGGTGGGGTGAGTCCAGCGCTGGGGCTCAGGGGTCCCCAATCCCCGGCGTTGCAGCGCCAGGCCCCTTGGGAAGGGCCCCTCGGGGGCCGACCTAGGGTTAGGGTTATCCCCCAGGAGGCCAGCAGGCACGATCCGCCGGCTCTGCAGCGAGTTGAAGGGCGGTCCGAGGAGATGGCACTGGCGAGCGGGAGCGTGGGCCCAAGCGTTTTGTCGCGGGGGGCCTTCAAAGTTCCCTGGGGGCTCGGTGGGCCCTGCATGTTCCACCGCCCTGAATGACTGGGGGCGCCCCTAGCGGCCCGGGTGGCGGCGGGACGGTAGGGTGAGTCTGGCGCTGGGGCTCGGTGGTCCCCAATCCCAGGCATTGTGGCACCAGGCCCCTTGGGAGGGGCAATTCTGGGGCCGACATACGGTTAGGGTTAGCCCCCAGGAGGCCTGCAGGCCCGTTCTGCCAGCTGTGCGGTGAGTGGAGGGGCGGGCCGAGGTGAGGGTGCTGGCGAGTGGGAGCGGGGGCCCAAAAGTTTTGGCGTAGAGGGCCTTCAAATGTCGCCAGGGGCTCAGAGGGCCCTGCCCGTTCTCCTGCCCTGAACGACCGGCGGCACCCCTGGTGGCCCAGGTGGCAGCGGGACGGCAGGGTGAGTCTGGCGCTGGGGCTCGGGGGTCCCCAATCCCCAGCGTTTCGGCGCCAGGCCCCTTGGGAGGGGCCCCTCGGGGGCCGACCTAGGGTTAGGGTTAGCCCCCAGGAGGCCGGCAGGCCCGATCCGTCGGCTGTGCGGCGAGCAGAGGGGCGGGCCGAGGTGAGCGCGCTGGCGAGCGGGATTGTGGGCCTAAGCGTTTTGGCGTAGAGGGCCTTCGAAGGTTGCCGGGGGCTCGGAGGCCCTGCCTGTTCTCTCGCAATGAATGACCGGCGGCGCCCCTAGCGGCCTGGGTGGTGGAGGTGCGGTGGGGTGAGTCCGAGGCTGGGGCTTGGGGGTCCCCAATCCCCAGCGATGCAGTGCCAGGCCCCTTGGGAGGGGCCCCTCGGGGGCCGACCTAGGGTTAGTGTTAGCCCCCAGGAGGCTGGCAGGCCTGATCCGCTGGCTGTGCGGTGAGCAGAGGGTCGGGCCTAGGTGTGGGCACTGGCGAGCAGGAGCGTGGGCCCAAGCGTTTTGGCACGGGGGCTTCAAAAGTCGCTGGGGTCTCGGAGGGCCCTGCCCGTTCTCCTGCCCTGAATGACCCGTGGTTCACCTAGCAGCCCAGGTGGGGGCGGGGCGGCAGGGTGCCTCCGGAACTGGGGCTCGAGGGTCCCCAATCCCTGGCGTTGAGTTGCCAGGCCCCTTGGGAAGGGCCCCTCGGGGGCCTACCTTGGGTTAGGGTTAGCCCTCAAGAGGCCGGCAGACTCGATCCACCAGCTGTGTAGAAACTGGAGGGGCGGGACAAAGTGTGGGCGCTGGCGAGCAGGAGCATGGGCCCAAGCGTTTTGGCACAGGGGGCTTTCGATAGTCGCCGGGGGCTCAGAGGGCCCTGCCCATTCTCCTGCCCTGAATGACCTGTGGCTCACCTAGCGGCCCCGGTGGTGGCGGGGTGGCAGGGTGACTCTGGACCTGGGGCTTGGGGGTCCCCAATCCCCGGCGTTGAGTTGCCAGGCCCCTTGGGAAGGGCCCCTCGGGGGCCGACCTAGGGTTAGGGTTAGCCACCAAGAGGCCGGCAGGCTCACCACCTGTGTGGCTAGCGGAGGGGCGGGCCGAAGTGTGGGCACTGGCGAGCTGGAGCATGGGCCCAAGCGTTTTGGCGCGGGGGGCCTTCGAAGGTCGCCGGAGGCTCAGAGGGCCCTGCCCATTCTCCCGCCCTGAACGACCGGCAACGCCTCTAGCGGCCCCGGTGGCGGTGGGGCGGCAGGGTGAGTCCGGCGTTGGGGCTCGGAGGTCCCCAATCCCTGGCATTGAGGCGCCAGGCCCCTTTGGAGGGGCCACTCAGGGGCCGACATAAAGTTGGGGTTCGCCCCCAGTAGGCTGCAGGCCTGATCCACCAGCTGTGCGGAGAGCGGCGGGACCGGGCCGAAGTGAGGCTGCTGTGGAGCTGGAGCGTGGGCCCAAACGTTTTGGCGCAGGGGGCCTTCGAAAGTCGCTGGGGGCTCGGAGGGCCCTGCCCGTTCTCCCGCCCTGAATGATCGGAGGCGCCCCTAGTGGCCCGGGTGGTGGCGGGGCGGCAGAGTGAGTCCGGAGGGGGACTCAGTGGTCTCCAATCCCCAGGGTTGCAACGCCAAGCCTTTGGGAGTGGCCCCTCTGGGGCCCACCTAGGGTTATTGTTCGCCCCCAGGAGGCCAGCAGGCCCCATCCGCTGGCTGTGTGGCGAGCAGTGTAGGGGGCCAAGGTGAGAGCGTGGGGTAGGGGGATCTTGGGCCCAAGTGTTGTAGCCCGGGGGGGCCTTTGAAGGTCACTGTGGGCTCAGGGTCCTGCCTCTTCTCCCGCCCTGAATGCTCTACAGGGCCCAGAGGAGCCTGGGTTGCGGCGTGGCGGCAGCCTGAGTCAGGTGCTGGGGCTCAGGGGTCCCCAATCCTAGGCGCTGTGGCGCTAAGGCCCCTTGGAAGTGGGCCCCTTGGCAGCTGACCTAGGGTTAGGGTTAGCCCCCAGAAGGCCGGCAGGCCCGATCCGCAGGCTGTGCGGCGAGCATAGGGGCGAGCCAAGGTGAGGGCACTGGCGAGCGGGAGCGTGGGCCCCAGCATTTTGGCGCAGGGGTCCTTTGAATGTCGCCTTGGGCTCGGAGGGCCCTGCCCGTTCTCCCGCCCTGAATGACCGGTTGTGCCCCTAGCAGCCCGGGTGGCGGCGGATGGCAGGGTGAGTCCGGCGCTGGGGCTGGGGGATTCCCAATCCCCGGCGTTGCGGCGCCAGGTCCCTTGGGATCGGCACCTCGGGGGCCGACCTAGGGTTAGGGATACCCTCAGGAGGCCGGCAGGCCCGATTCTCCTGTTGTGCCGCGAGCAGAGGGGCGGGCCGAGGTGAGGTCGCTGTGGAGCGGGAGCGTGGGCCCAAGCATTTTGGCGCGGGGGACATTCGAAAGTCCCCAGGGCTCGGAGGACCCTGCCCGTACTCCCCCCTTGAATGACCGGCGGCGCCCTTAGCAGCACTGGTGGCGGCGAGCCGCATGGTGAGTCCGGCACGGAGGCTAAGCGGTCCCCAATCCTGGCGTTGCGGCGCCAGACCCATTGGGAGGGGCCCCTTGGGGGCCGACCAGGGTTAGGGTTAGACTCAAGGAGGCCGGCAGGCCTGATCCGCCGGTTGTGCAGCAAGCGGAGGGGCGGGCCGAGGTGAGAGCGCTGTCGATCTGGAGCGAGGGTCAAAGCGTTTTGGCATGGGGGGCCTTCGAAGGTCGCCGGGGGCTCGGAGGGCCCTCCCTTTCTCGGATCCTGAATGACCGGCAGCGCCCCTAGGGGCCGGGGTGGTGGCGGGTGGCAGGGTGAGTCCAGCGCTGGGACTTGGGTGTCCCCAATCTCAGGCATTGCGGCGCCAGGCCCTTTGGGCGGGGCCCCTCAGGGGCCGACCTAGTGTTAGGGTTAGCTTTAGGAGGCCACCAGTCCCGATCCGCCAGTTGGGCGGCGAGTGTAGGGGTGGGCCGAGGTGAAGGCGCTGGCGAGTGGGAGCGTGGGACCCAGCATTTTGGCGCGGGGGGCCTTTGAAGGTCACCGGGGACTCGGAGGGCCCTGCCAGTTCTCCCGCCCTGAATGACCGGCAGTGCTCCTAGCAGCCCGGGTGGTGGCGGGGTGGCAGGGTGAGTATGGCGCTGGGGCTCGGGGGTCCAATTCATGGTGTTGCGGCGCCAGGCCCCTTGGGAAGGTCTCCCTGAGGGCGGACCTAGGGTTAGGGTTAGCCCCCAGGAGGCCAACAGGCCCGATTCGCCAGCTCTGTGGCGAGCTTAGGGGCGTGCCGAAATGAGGGCGCTCGCGAGCGGGAGCGTGAGCGCAAGTGTTTGGCGCGGGTGACCTTCGAAGTTCGACCAGGGCTCAGGGGCCCTCTCCGTTCTCCAGCCCTGAATGACCTTTGGCGTCCTAGCGGCCCGGGTGGCGGCGGGCTTCAGGTTGAGTTCGGCGCTGGGTCTAAGGGGTCCCCAATCCCAACGTTGCGGCACCAGGCCCCTTGGGAGGGGCCCCTCGGGGGCAACCTAGGGTTAGCGTTAGCCCCCAGGAGGCCAGCAGGCCCCATCCGCCGGTGTGCGGCAAGCGAAGGGGTGGGTCGAGTTGAGAGCGCTGGCGATCGGGAGCGTGGGCCCAAGAGTTTTGGCGTGGGGGGCCTTCGAAGGTCGCCGGGGGCTCGCAGGGCCCTGCCCGTTCTCGGGCCCTGAATGACCGGCGGCGCCCCTAGCGGCCCGGGTGGCGGCGGGTGGCAGGGTGAGTCCAGAGCTGGGACTCGGGTGTCCCCAATCTCAGGTGTTGTGGCGCCAGGCCCCTTGGGAGGGGCCCCTCGGGGGCTGACCTAGGATTAGGGTTAGCTTTAGGAGGCCACCAGTCCCAATCCACCGGTTAGGCAGCGAGTGTAGGGGCGGGCCGAGGTGAGGGCGTTGGCGAGCGGGAGCGTTGGACTCAGAATTTTGGCGCCTGGGGCCTTCGAAGGTTGCCGGAGACTCAGAGGGCCCTGCCCATTCTCCCGCCCCAAATGACCAGTGGCGCCCCTAGCGGCCCGGGTGGCGGCAGGTCGGCAATGTGAGTCCGGCGGTGGTTCTCGTGGATCCCCAATGGCTGACTTTGCGGCGCCAGGCCCCTTGGGAGGGGCCCCTCGGGGGCCGAACTAGGGTTAGGGTTAGTCCCCAGGAGGCCCCCAGGCCTGATCTGCCGGATGTGCGGCGAACGGAGGGGCGGGCCGAGGTGAGGGCGCTGGTGAGCGGGAGCGTGGGCGCAAGCGTTTGGAACGGGTGGCCTTCGAATGTCGCCGGGGGCTCAGAGGGCCCTGCCCGTTCTCCCGCCCTGAATGACTTTCGGCGCCCTATCGGCTCGGGTGGCGGTGGGGCATCATGTTGAGTCTGGCGCTGGGACGGGGGTCCCCAATCCCCGGCGTTGCTGCGCCAGGCCCCTTGGAATGGTTCCCTCAGGGGCCGACCTAGGGTTAGGGTTAGACCCCAGCAGGTCGGCAGGCCCAATCCGCAGGCTGTGCAGAGAGCGGAGGGGTGGACCAAGGTCAGGGCGCTCCGAGCGGGAGCGTGGACCCAAGCGTTTTGACGCAGGGGGCCTCCGAAGGTCGCCGGGGGCTTGGACGGCCCTGTCCGGTCTCCTGCCCTGAATGACCGGCGGCGCCCCTGGCGACCCAGGTGGCGGCAGGGGGGGCAGGGCGAGTCCAGCGCTAGGGCTTGGGGGTCCCCAATCCCAGGTGTTGCGGCACCAGGCCCCTTGACAGGGGCCCCTCGGGGGCAGACCTATGGTTAGGGTTAGTCCCAAGGAAGCCTGCAGGCAGGATCTGCCAGCTGTGCAGCGAACGGATGGGCGGGCCGAGGTGAGGGTGCTGGCGAGTGGAGTGTGGGCCCCAGCGTTTTGGCGCGGGGGGCCTTCGAAGGTCGCTGGGGGCTCAGATGGCCCTGCCCGTTCTCCCTCCCTGAATGACCGGCAGTGCCCCTAGGGGCCCAGGTGGCGGAGGGGCGGCAGGGTGAGTCCGGTGCTGGGGCTGGGGGTCCCCAATCCCCGGCGTTGCGGCACCAGGCCCCTTGCGAGGGGCCCCTCAGGGGCCGACCTACGGTTAGGGTTAGCCCCCAGGAGGCCGTCAGGCCCCATCTGCTGGCTGTGTGGCGAGCAGTGTAGGGGGCCGAGGTGAGAGCACGGGGTAGGGGAATCGTGGGCCCAAGTGTTGTGGCCCGGGGGGGCCTTTGAAGGTCGCTGTGGGCTCAGAGTGGCCTGCCTCTTCTCCCATCCTGAATGCCCTACAGCACCCAGAGGAGCCCAGGTTGTGGCGTGGCGGCAGCCTGAGTCAGGTGCTGGGGCTCAGGGTCCCCAATTCTAGGCGCTGTGGCGCTAAGGCCCCTTGGGAGTGGGCCCCTTGGCAGCTGACCTATGGTTAGGGTTAGCCCCCAGAAGGCCGGCAGGCCCGATATGCCAGCTGATGGGCGAGCGGGGCGGTGGACCAAGGTGAGAGCATGGGGCAGGGGGAGCATGGGCCCAAGCGTTGTGTCCTAGGATGCCGTCGAGGGTGACAGGGGTCTTGGGACCTCTGCCGGTTCTCCCACCCTGAATGCTCGGCGTCACCTCTAGGGATTCAGGTGGCCTTCTGGTAGTAAGCTGAGTGCTGCTGGGGCTCGGGGTTCCCCAGTCCTATGTGGTGCTGTGCCAGGCCCCTAGTAAAGGGCCCCTCAGCCCCCAACCGACGTTTAGGGTTAGGCCCCAGGATCGCAACAAGCCCGATCTTCCATCTGGGTGGTGAGCAAGGCAGCTTGCCAAGGTGAAGGTGTCGGGGAGGGGGAGCGTGGGCCCAAGCGTTGTGGCATGGGGGGCCATCGAATTTTGCTGGGGGCTTGGGGGTCCCTGCCATTCTCCCGCCCTGAATGCTGGGCAGCACCCCGAGGGCCCCAGGGGGGCTGCACAGTGGCAGGCTGAGTCCAGCGCTTGGGCTCAGGGGTCCCCAATCCCTGGCGCTGCGGCGCCAGGCCCCTGGGGAGGCTCCCCTTGGTGGCCAATCTAGGGTTAGGGTTAGGCCCCAGGAGCCCGGCAGGCCCGATCCGCTGGCTGTGCTGCGATTGGAGCGGTGGGCAGAGGTGATGACGCGGGGTAGTGGTAGCGTGGTCCCAAGTGTTGTGACGCTGGGGGCCGTCGAAGTCGCTGGGGGCTCGGGGGCCCTGCCGGTTTTCCTGAATGTTCGTCTGAACACTGAGTCCTGCATGCTCGGCGGCGCCCTGAGGGGACCAGTTGGCTGCAGGTGGGCAGGCTGAGTCCAGCGCTGTGGTCAGGGGTCCCCTATACCTGGCACTGTGGCTCCAGGCCCCTGCGGAGGGACCCCTAGTCGACTGACCTAGGGTTAGGGTTAGGCCCCAGGAGCCTAACAGGCCCGATCCGCTGGCTGTGCGGGGAGCAGAGCGGCGGGCTGAGGTGAGTACGTGGGGGAGGGGGAGCATGGCCCCCAGTGTTGGGGCACAGGGGGCCTTCAAATGTCCCTGGTTTTTTTTCTCCTTCTGTAAAGCTCTGGATTTGGACTGCTCACACTTGCTTTCAGATTTTATCATCTACATTGAGAAGAGTTGCTCTGGAATTCCTTTCCCTATCACGGGTTGCTGGGATGGCATCAAGATCCTCCTGATCCACTGAGAGCAGTGTGGTGTATTCCCTTCGTGTGTTCTGTGTATGAGTATGGACAAAATTGTCATTCAGAAACAGTCCAATTTTCTGAATTTAGAAGCTATTTAAGGAAGCCAGTTTCATTGAAAAATCAAAATTAACTAATATGGAAAACCTAGAATTTTCATCTGAAACTGTGGACAAATTGGAGTGTGGAAATGAAAAGAAAAATTTAAAAAAGAAACAAATTTCTCTAAAAGTGAGGCAGCCAACTTGAGAGAAGGAATTCAGAAAATTGACACGAACATACCTGTAGAAAAACAGTTCAGATTTCCCATCGTGGGGAGCTTCACACCTGTTAACCAAACTGCAAGGGCTGGGCTCACAGAGTGACAGTAGAAATGGAAGGGAAGGTGTGCATCATCATCAGGTTGCCGTGGCGATGGCTCATGCTAGAACTTTCAGAGCCCAAGGCAGCTCTGCACACTGTGCATTGATAGAGGAAAGTGGGTCGGGGTTGGGTAGATGGATGATGGGTATGAAGGAGGACACAGATCAGCACTAAGTGTTGTATGTAAGTGATGAATGACCAAATTCTACTCCAGAAGCCAATACTGTACTGTATGTTAACTAACAAAAAAAAAAAAAAAAGATACCCCTGGCAGGGACACATAGGAGACTTAAATTTTCTTTTTACATCTGCTATTCTATAAAACTTTTATTAGTAAAACACTGTTTAAAAAAGTCTTTCCTGGGTTTCCTGGGTGGCTTAGTGGGTTAAGCATCTGCCTTCAGCTCAAGTCAGGCTCCTGCACTCCAGGGATCAAACCCAGCATCAAGCTCCCCACTCAGTGGGGAGTCTGCATCTCCCTCTGCCCCTCACCCCACTCGTGCACTCTGTCTTGTTCTCTTTTGCTCTCTCAAATAAATAAGATCCCCAGGATGTCCCTGTTTTCCTTCCAAGGAGCCCGTTGAAGCCAAGAGTGACACTAATGTCTCAGGGGAGGACTGCCTGAGCCACAAGCTAAGTATGCAAACATATCTCCCTCATTTTCCAATAAATTTCATTAATTTGGATTCCAAGTTTCCTTTCTGCAGGGGATAGAAAAACATTCTTGGAAACACTGGATTTCTCCTGTGTTTCAGATTATAAAGGTCCTTAGTGCATTGACCTCCCTCTCTCCTGCCCTCCATCCTGAATTTCCGTTGTGTAATGTGGATAGTTCTGTGTGGACAGCAGGTCCTCCCCACCACTGGATGGGGCCTCCCGTGGTGTGTGTGCAGGTCATGGGGCCAGGCTACTCTTGCAGTGGGTGTCCTGCATGGACTCATAAGATGAGGCAGGTCCCAGCTGGGCAGGACCCTCTGGCTGCTGAGGTCAGTCTGTGCACTCTGAGTGTTTGGACCCCAAACCTCTCTGCTGGTTTCACCCCTTGTCCATCCACTCCCTAGAGCTGTCATGCAGGGGGCCACATAAATTGTAACCATCTGCCGGACCAGCAACATGCTCTGTGTGATCCCTTGCAAAATGAAAATTCAGAACCCCGTGGGCAGAAAGCTAGAGATAATAAGCAGTTCTAGGCAAGAAAGATAGAAATGATTTTCTTTAAAGTATTTTATGGCTTAGATAACATAATAGGATTAAAGAATCCATGAGTAACAGCATAAATTTACACATGACAAAGCCATCCTTTTGCTTCGAGGGGTAATGCAATCATGCCATTTTATCCAATTGATACCTAAACAGATCATTTTTCTGGCACAGTTTTGTAAAACTTTATGAAATATGTCATTAAATGGATACTTTTAAGAAGTTAATTTTTGGATAATATCATCAAGTAATCGCTGTCACTATGGCAAATGTCGGATAACAACTATTCTTAGTTTATGCCTTTGAGAGGATTTTTGTTGTTGGTGGTGGTGTGAATGTAAGTATATGTATTTAGAGGACCTTATAGGCTGTGATGGATCACAATGAATGGATTTCTGAAGTGATGTCAAAGTATAAATTATATTTATAAAACCCAGAGCTGATTCTTGTGAACTAAAGTTTCCACAAAGATTTATTTTTTTTATTTTTATCTCTTTTAGATGTTATTTATTTATTTGACAGAGAGAGAGATAGCCAGTGAGACAGGGAACACAAGCAGGAGAGTGGGAGAGAAAGGAGCAGGCTCCCAGTGGAGGAGCCCCATGTGGGGCTCG
>NW_024425610.1:0-1168 GCF_017311325.1 Ursus maritimus
GTTCTGGGTAGAAGAACTCTGTATTACAGGCAGGGTAGGCTGCATGTTGAAACAAAGAACCCTCAAATCTCAGTGTCTGTATTCTCAAAAATTTATTTCTTGCTCTTTTCACAGTTCCATGTGTATCAGCAGGTGGGTTTGGGGGTGCTCCATGGGAGGGTCCAGGCTCCATCTAGTGGCCCCACCATCCCCCACGATAGGGCTTCTCCAACTTAGCACTAGTGACATTTTACGCTGAGTCTCTCTGCCATAGGCTGCTATCCCATGCATTACAGGATGTTTAGCAGAATCCCTGGCTTTGACCCACGAGATGCCAGTAGCCTCTCATAGTTGTGACAATCTGACATGTCTCCAGATATTGTCAAATGTCACCTGAGAGCCAAAACTGCCTCCTACCCTCCTACCCTCCTACCCTCCTGCCTCCCCCACCCTTAGTTAAGACCCATTGCTCTGGGACTTGGTAGGCTGCTTCTCGATCTTCTCCATCAGCCAGCTGATAAAAGAAGACAGAAAAGGGGCATCCACTCGTGGATGCCTCAGCCCTGAGGTGACACCCCACTCGGCTTCACATTTTCCTGGTGAGAACTAATCACGTGCCCCCCTCCAGAATCCAGGAGGCTGGGAAATGTCTTCTACCTGAATGGCCAAGAAGAAAGGAAGAACTGAAATCTGATGAGTGCTGCTGTCTCTGCGCCCAGCTGTCTAATAAAGAGAAATACAGACACAAACGGGCACATGGCACATGGATAGGGTCATTAACAGACAGGTGTTCCCAGACTTTTCCCGCATGCATGCAGCCTTGGTTCCTTCACTTCCTTCCCCTCCCCCTCCCTTTTCCATCACAGACAGCTGGTATCTTTGTCGTTCTGGATGCAAAATTGAGGGAAGGGTGCGTGCCGCGGGGCTAGAATAGGAAGAAATAGACAGCCTGGGACAGTGGGAGAAGAAGTCACTTTCCCGGAAATGTGAGGGAGAGGGAGGACCGTGGTATGTAAAGAAAGTAGATGTGAGAGAAAAAGGGGATTTTTAAAAGTGGACACGTCATGACATTTGAGAAATACAATTACAAATTTAATTTATGTTGAGATTACTAGTCGCTGAAACTGCGTTCCCTTGACCTCATGGCACGCCTTCAGTAGGGTTAGAAATAATGAGGGCTTAGGTGTAT
>NW_024425611.1:0-1168 GCF_017311325.1 Ursus maritimus
GCATGATTACAAGGCCCAAGGGGCCTGGCTCCTGCTCCCCCCCCCCCCCCCACCCCCACTTTTGGCTTCTGGCTCTGTTCTATGGTTCTTGGCTAATGCTGAACCCAAATTTATAAGCATGAGCTCAGATTTCTCTTTACCTCACTATCTCTTTATGAAGAAACAATTTAAAATAAAATTTGAAGGCAAATAACCTTTGGAAGAAACTTCAGAGAAAATCTCAATCTTGAGCCACAAATATGTCTTTCCTTACTGGATCTTTCCATCTTTATCCCCTGCTTGGCTTTGATGAGAAACCCTGTTTCTGTCTCGTGTCCACTTGACTTCAGTGTCGACCCCCTGGCAGCTGCACCCTGAGCCCTGCCCCCGGGGTCCTGGTCCTGGGACCAGGGCGTCGTGGCCCTGGAGCCTCGTTCTAGAGCCAGCGCTAGAACCAGAGATCTGTAGGCCCACTCAGATGCCTCTCCCACTTCCCCACCCTGGCAGTAGAGTGAAGAAACAGGTGCAGGGTTACCATTCTTCATACACTCACCCCATCTCTGCCCGAAGCAGCTCTTTCCTTACCTCACGACTGCTCAGCAAAGATGCGCTTCCCTTGGAGAACTAGCCATTTCTTGAGTGCCCTCTTCTCAGTTTCAGTTTAGAAACTTCCACTCAGTAGAATATTGGATTGCCTGATGACATGAAGCAGAACCTGGATCCCAGCCGAATATGCCTCAGAGTCAGAAAGTAAGGTGACTGTTAACTCGAACAGACAATTCCTTGGTCAACTAAGCAGGGTCCGTCGCACCCACACCCACCTCCCACGAGCCCAGGGAGAGAGGCAAAGCAGAGCGTGGTGGGCGCCCAGGCCTTGGGCTTCACATCACTGCTTCCTGCCTTCCAACCCCTCTGGCGTCTGGCTGCACTGTGTCACGCGACCGAGCCTTCTTGCTGCCTCTCTCTGTTTGGCTTGAGCCAGCAAGCTCATCCAAACCAGCTGCTCCCCAGAGCCACTGAGGACTCTTGCTTCAGGGCCAAGGGGTAGGTTTGGTTAGCACTCTGTTGGCAGAACTTAAGGCATGAATGTATTTGAGATTTTAGGGGTTCTATTAGTTTGATTGAATCCTGTAAGTGGGTAAGAAGCAGGTCAGCAGAAAGTACCAGTATGATCCTGGAGGCTCCTTGT
>NW_024425612.1:0-1168 GCF_017311325.1 Ursus maritimus
TGCTGTGGGCAGGATGCAGAGTCCAAGAGTAAACTGGCAATCCTCTGAGGTATGGGTCGTAGGAGGAGGGAGGGAGAGGGTATGCCTGGGGTGGAAATGGGGGTTTGGGGCTCAAAGGGAAAGATGATGTCAGTGAGACGTATGGCAGGACCCTGAGACACTGATCAAGGGCCTGGATGTGTTCCCCTGTCCATGTTTTGGTTGGCTTTTCTGCCCACTATTGACCCCTAAGCCTCAGTTGAATCAATCATTACAGGGCTTGGTGACCTTTGAGGATGTGGCTGTGTATTTCTCCCGGGAGGAATGGGGGCTCCTTAATCTGACCCAGAGGAGCCTGTACCGGGATGTGATGCTAGAGAACTTTGCACTTATTGGCTCGCTGGGTAAGTCTCGCACTCTTCCCTGGCAGGCTGACCACCTCTCCCTTTTCCCCTTAGGAAGGTGTGTTCATCCCAAAGCCCCACCACAGAGGCTGCTTCCTTCCCAGGTTCCCTGTGGTTGGTGCTGTGAGTACTGGCATTGGGCTGTGTGTTCTTCCTCTGCCTCCTTCTTAGCAGCCTTGTTAGCAGCCTCAACAGCAGGAGGTGGGTGCAGGTATTTACAGTTTGCCTGACGAATTCCACTCAGCTGCCTCTCTCAGTGACTCTGCTGAAGTCATGTCCCCTCTGTGCTCTGGGTGTCACCTTCCTTCAAAGGAGATTTTATAGGGCTCTCCCTGGGCCAAACTTGAGCCATGAATTCGAATCAGTAGATCAATTTGGGGAGGATTGCCATCTTAGTATCTTTCAATTCATGAACATGAGATATCTTTCCATTTATTTAGTCTTATTTAACTTCTTTCAGCAGTGGTTTGTAGTTTTCAATGTACAAGTGTAAATTTATTCCTAGGGATTTTATTCCTTCTGATGCAATTTTAAGTGGAATTGTTTTCTTAATTTCATTTTAGATTGTTCAGTGCTAGTATAAAGAAATACAAATTTTTGTATACTGATTTTGTGTCCTGTAGTCTTGCTAAACTCATTTATTAGTTCTAATAGTTTTTAAGTCATATTTCATTTTTTAAAAATTATTATTAACATGTAATGTATTATTTGTTTCAGGGGAACAGGCCTGTGATTCATCAGTCCTACACAATACACAGCGCTCACCACAACACATACCCTCCCCA
>NW_024425613.1:0-1168 GCF_017311325.1 Ursus maritimus
GCATAAGGCCCCCAAATTCTGTGTTTCCATGTCTGGTTCTTGTGAATAATGCTGTACTGAATGGGGGAGTGCATCTCTCTTTTTGAGGCAGCATTTTTGTTTTCTCCAAATCAATACTCTGTAGAGCCATTACTGGGTCATGTGGTAGTTGCATTTATTTTTTCAGGAACCTCCGTACCGTTTGTCACAATGGCTGCACCAATTTCCATTCCCACTAACAGTGCACAGTGTCTCCTCGTCTGCACACCCTTGACCCCACCTGGTGTCTGTCTCTGGGACAATTGCTGCTCCAACAGTTGTGAGGGGATAGCCGATTGTGGGTTTGACTGATGTTTCCCTGACAATGATGAGTGATGTCAAACAACTTTTTCTGTCTGTTGGCCCCTGTGTGCCATCTTTGGAAAGTATCTATTCACATATTCCCCCATTTTTTAATACAGATTTTTTTTTGGTTTTGAGTTGTACGAGTGTTGTGTGTATTTGGATATTAGCCTCTTCTCACACATATGATTCGCAGTTATTTTTTCTTATTGGGTCAGTGGCCTTTTAAGTTTTTGATGGTTTCTTTTGCCAAGTGGAAGATTTCAGTTTCAAGTTGTTCCACTTGTTTATTTTTGCTTTTGTTGCTTTGCGTTTGGTGTCCGATCTGAAGACTCTTTGCCAAAACCAGTGTCGAGAGACCTAGTATCTGTGTCTTCTTGGAAGTTTATGGATTCAGGTCTTATGTTCAAATCACTCATCCATTAAAAATTTTGGTGGTGTAAGAAAGTGGCCCAGTTATATTCTTCTGCATTTAGTGTCCAGTTTGCCTGTTACCGCTCACTGAAGAGACAGTCCTTCCCTCATGGCATATCTTCTGCTGCTGTGTCGTAAGTTAGGATCATCTACGTGTGGGTAAGTTTCTGAGCTTTCTGTTCTGTTCCACTGACCTGGTGTCTGTGTTTATGCCAGTACCATCCTGTTTTGATGACAACAGCTTTGTAATCTAGCTTGAAATCGAGGAGGGTGTTGACTGCACCTTTCTTTCTCCAGGTTGCTTTGCGTATTTGGGGGTCTTTTGTGATTCCATACAAGTTTGAGGACTGTTATCTATTTCCTTGAACAATGCCACTGGAGTTCAGATAGGAATTTCATCACATCTGTCGATTGCTTTGGGTACGATGGACAT
>NW_024425614.1:0-1167 GCF_017311325.1 Ursus maritimus
CTGTGGGATGAGGTGAGCTTTGGGTCCTCCTCCGCCATCTTCCCTTGGGCATTGGTATTTTGAAAACTGCCCAGGTGATTCTGATGTGGAGCCAGGGTTGAGACCACTGCTATAATAAGGACAGTGGCTATAGGGGCAGCCTGTTTCTACCATCCTTTCCTCTCCCCTGCCTCAGCACCTCCTTTCCATCCCAGATCTGTGCCTCATTCAAGTCTAAGTATCCTAGGAGTCTGTTCATGCAGAATGGTGCCGCCTAGGGATTTTGGTGTCACTCAGATTGGGACTCAGGGATGCTTTCTAACTTATGACCTTAGTCACAAGGGAATTACGTGAGCATTTCTAAACTTCATTCCTAATCTCTAAAAAGGGGGTAGGTAATAACAGTACCTATCTAAGGAACATTTTGAAATTTCGATGAAAAGATGTGCATAAAGCACAGAGTAGACACTCATTGTAATTATTGTTGTGGTTGTTACTGTCATCATCCCTATTGCTGTTGTTATGTGAACAGAATTTTGTAATGGACCAGTCTGTCGATGGTCCTCTCCCAACCAGAGGAAAGACCTTTATGGAAAGAGGGGGGCTACTTAATTCAGCAAACCAACAAACATTCCTTGTGTACCTGCTTTGGGTGGACATTGAGCTAGGATGTGAGGGTGCAGCTGAAGGTCTAGAAGAGAGATACTGCTGTGGGGTTGAAGTAAACCAGCAAACATGTTACCAGAACCCTGAGTCTGAATGGGTCTTGGAGGGGGTTGGTCTGAAGTCCAGGAAGTATCAGGAGAGGGCAACATTTACGCTGAGCTTTAATAAGTAGAACTTTAGTTGGAAGAGGATGTGGGGCAGGGTATTGAAGGCCCAAGGAACAGCATGAGGAAAGGCCTAGAGGTAGGGGCAAACCTGGTGAAGAGAGGGCAAGAGGCACATTTGTTGACCAGCAAGAGTCCTTGGATAGCTCTTGGCATCAGACATGAGGACAGACATCTGTAGTACAGGGTACTGCGCTGAGGGCCAGGAGGTGAGGCTGACAAGGTAGGATGGAGCGGACTAAAAGAAATGGCCAGACGCCAGCCTGAGAGGGGGCTTCCAGTCAGAGACAGCCGCCATCTCCCAGCCCAGCCAGGCGGCGCTCACTCTGCACGGCCCTTCCCCACACGGTCGGCACTG
>NW_024425615.1:0-1167 GCF_017311325.1 Ursus maritimus
CTCTGGGTTGACCAGTTCAGCAGCCGTGGACCTGCCCTCTGGGGCAGGGAAAAAGCGGTCACTGAGCTGTTGAAGCCCTAGACCAGGGAACTCTCCTGGGTGCTAGACGGCATCCTCCTAACGGGGGAGTTGATGAACAGCTGATCAGATGTTCCACTCTCCTTTGGCTACACAGCTTGTGATGACCTGGTCCCGCGCCGAGTGAGGCCCACCCTTTTCTTATTTCCTCAGCTGGCCAGTTTCAGTCTCGCCTTGGACTGCAGCAGGAGGTTGGGGGAGCAAATGAACTCCTGCAAAATCTGGGCCAGATATGCTGAGAATTCCACTGTCTCAGCTTTGGGGGGTGACAGCTGGGGCATGGATCCCTATTCTCCATCTTGCCGGACGACTTGGGCCAATTTGGAGCTTTAGGTCTTCCCTGAGAACTTTCTAGGGTTTGTTTATTGTTTTAATGCTAGGAGTCGTTTTCTGTCCTGGTATACATCGTGGGATAAATAAGCGAGTGACTGTATCTTGAAATGCTAACAGATGAACGTTGCAGGAATTCCGTGCCATTACTGAAAAATTTAGGGCACTGGAGGTTCTGTGGTTTTCATGTCATGTAGCCTGACAGAGAGCTTTGTCCTGGGAAGGTCTTTCTGTCCCGTGAGAAGTTGGCATAAGGATGAGCACAGCAGCCAACCAAAAGTAGACTCTTCTCGCTGCAGATGGGACTGCTCTGGGTGGTGACCAGAGTCAGAGCGGGAGCTGAGAGGCCACCAGGGAGCACTGCCATGTCACCACCTGGGAAGAGAAGCCTTTCAGATTATTAGGAAACCCCATTTGTCAGGCTCAGGGTATCTGTTCCCTCCAAGACCTCCGTGGCCTATCTTCCCTCTCATCATAAGGACACGCCCCCCCCAGTCCCGCCCCTTCACATTCCTCTTCTTCCTTTGGGTCCTTCGTGCATGCTGACCCCACACCCATATCCTGTCTGGGGCTACATGTAAGAGGGGAAAAAAGAAAAGGGAAAAGAATTTTATCAGATATTTTCCAGAGGAGAGAGGACTCCACCCTTTGACTCTCTGCCACATGGCAGCCGAGGAGGAGCAGGCTTGGGGACCTCTGACTAATTCAGTGGCCCCCAGGGGTCCCCGTCCAGCTGGCAACACCTTTGCAATGCGAGTC
>NW_024425616.1:0-1167 GCF_017311325.1 Ursus maritimus
GAAGTCATCAGAGAGGGAGAAAAACCATGATAGACTCTTAAGTATCGCAACAAACTGATGATTGCTGGAGGAGACTTGGGGGGGGGAACTGGGTGAGGGGCATTAAGGAGGTCACCTGATGAAATGAGCACTGGGTGTTACACACGACTGATGATTTATTGAAGCCTACATCTGAAACTAATGATGTACTGTAAGTTGGCTAATGGAATTTAAATTAAAAAATAAAAACTCAAACAATCCTAAAAATTTGTATGGAACCACTAAAGATACTGAACAGCCAATGCAATGTGGAAAAGAAAAACAAAGCTGGAGGACTCACAATTCCAGATTTCAAGTTATACTACAAAGCGGCAGTCATCCTAACAGGATGGTACGACACAAAAATAGACACAGTGACCAAGGGAACAGGATAGAAATTCAGGCATAAACCCACAATTATGTGGTCGATGAATCTTCCATTAAGCAGGCAACAATATCAAAAGGGAAAAGGACAGTCTCTACAACAAATGGTGTTGGGAAAACTAGACAGCTACGCACAAAGAATGAAATTAGACTGCTTTCTTACATCATACAGACAAACACAGAACAGTTTCAAGAGCTCAGTGTGAGACCTGAAACCATAAAAATCCTACAAGAGGCCAAACAGTAGGGGACACCTGGGTGGCATAGTCATTAAGCGTCTGCCTTTGGCTCAGGGCGTGATCCCAGCGTTCTTCTACAACAAATGGTGTTGGGAAAACTAGACAGCTACGCACAAAAGAATGAAATTAGACTGATTTCTTACACAATAAAGACAAACACAAAACAGTTTCAAGACCTCAATATGAGACCTGAATCCAAAAAAATGCTACAGGAGGGAAGACAGTAACTTCTTGACATGGACCATACCAACATTTTTCTAGACTGTCTCCTGAGGCAAAGGAAATGAAAGCAAAAATAAACTATTGGGAATACAGCAAAATAAAAACTTTCCACACAGCAGAAGAACAATGAAAACGTAATAATAAGACAACCTACTCAAAAGGAGAAGATATTTGCAAAGATCATATGAAATAAAGGGATAGTGTCCAAAACATATAGAACTGATACGACTCGACCCCCCAAAAACAAATAAGCCAGTTAAAATATAGGCAGAAGACATGAACAGACATTTCTCCAAAGAAGAAA
>NW_024425617.1:0-1166 GCF_017311325.1 Ursus maritimus
AGGCAGAGGGAGAAGCAGGCTCCCCGCTGAGCAAGGACCCCCCCCCCATGCGGGACTCATCTCAGGACCCTGAGAGCATGACCTGAACTGAAGGCAGACACTTCACCGACTAAGCCACCCAGGCGTCCCCCACATGGATTCTTTTTATTCTAATTATGCACAAATACCTACGGTGTTTCTTACAGAGCGGGGAGAGGAATTACAGAGGCTCTTCCTTTTATGTTTTTGGACATTTTATAATGAACACGCACTTCCTTAAAACAAAACAATATAGGTATTTCCATTCTGGAAAAAACAAGTGCCTTGTATCCAAAGAGATGCCTATGGGGTTGCCTATGAGTGATGCCTTGGCTTCCTGGCCTCTTGTGATGATGACGAGGTCATCCCACCTAATTTTTCCAGTTGACATTGGGGTGAAAATCATGAAGAACCAGTGACATTTGGATTCATGGTAAGTCACTCAAGATTTTCCAGCAGAAAATTTTCCACCTTGGCCCAAACATATGTGATGTCCGTGGCATGTTACTGGAACTTTAGGGGCAGTACTGCAGTCACCCAAGAGTGGGTCTGGATCCTATAATCAAGAGTTCCTAGCGGTGAGCTGGACCTGTGCCATGCTTCCTCAGATCACAAGGAGAGGAGGAACTCCATGGGGTGATGTGTTAAGAGCTCGGCCCTGTGCTTACACGCAGACAAACCCAAAGATTGGCCTGCTTGTAAATTTCCTTCCTTTTCTGTGCTTTTCCTGCCTGCGCCTTGTTCCTCTTTCATGTATTTTGCTCTTCTGTCTCATTTCTGTCCCAATGCTCCTAACAGCCCACTGTCCTCCATAAGTTCTTTATGTCCAGGTGGACGACAATCCTTCCCTTTCCTGCCCATGGAAACGAGAGAGCAAACAGCCTGGGTTTTACTGATCTATGTCTGTGCTAATCCGGACGGAAGCCATCAGCCACATGAAATATGAGATCTGAGCACTTAAAATGTGGCCAGTGCACATTGAGATATGCTGTAAGTATAAAATACACACTGATTTCAGGGACTTAGTAAGAAAAGGTAATATAAAATGTCTCGTAAATAATTTTTATAATGATTACATGTTGAAATGATACTATTTTGGATAAATGGGGTTATAAAAGTTACTAAAATTAATTTCACCATTTTTTTTT
>NW_024425618.1:0-1166 GCF_017311325.1 Ursus maritimus
GTTCTGGGCAGCATAGACGTTTTGACAGTGTTCCCCCCCCCCCAATCCATGAGTGTGGGATGTTTCCCCATTTTTAGTGTTCCTCTGTTTCTTCCATATGTGTTTTTTAGTTTCTAGAGTATAGAACCTTTCCCTCTTTGGTAGGTTCATTCTTCTGTATCTAATGGTTTTTGATGCAAGTGTCAATAGGATAGAGTCCTTAATTTCTCTTTTTCTTTCAGTCTCATTCTTAGTGTATAGAAATTCAAGTGAGTTCTGAGGATTGATTTTGTATCCTGCCACATTGCTGATTTGCTGTGAGTTATTATAACTGGGAGGTGTAGTCTTTTGGTATTCTCACATAAAGTATCATGTCATGGGCAAAGAGAGAGAGTCCACCTGTAACCAGGCCTACCCTGTATTTGGCGGGCCTGAGCGCCCCCTGGTGTCCTGAGTGCCCCCTGGTGACCTGAGAGCCCCTGCAGACCAACCCCTCCTGTGTCCCTGCAGAGAGGTTTGGGTCTGTGCTCAGACTGACATTCCCTCACCATGTCTCTATACTGTAATACACGGCCAGGACCTTGGTAGCCCTGAGATTGGTCAGCTGAGGAACTGGTTCTTGGATGTGACTCTGGACATGGACATTGGCTTTTCTTGGATGGGCTCTCGTATATGCTGTATGTATGATTTATGAACCAATTCATTGCAGCCAGGCACCTGGGGTTGGTGGATTCAACTCCACCAGAAATTTCTGTATGAGATGGAGAATCCATAGATGGTGCTGGTGTGGTGCATTGTCTGCTAGCCCCTCACCAGTCCTAGGTCTGATCCCTGCAGCAACACCTGGGACAGGACACTGGGGGACAATAGACTCCGGCCCTATCAATCATGACATTCACAACCATTGCTACATCCCCATTTGTGATGGCTCAGACTATCACATTGGGGAACTGTCACCAGACACACAGAAGGCCCTAGAAAGTCAAATTCCTCCAGACCACAGCTCCGCCTTTCCCAGACACCTCACCCTGTCTGAAGAGAGAGGTGTGAGCTCTTCCTGCTTGTTACCCTGGATGTTGAGGAGCGATTTGCATGTGTGGAATGGAACCTGTCCTTATAAGTGGACAGGAACAGAGTCGGGCTCCACTGGACCTTCCAGGGCTACCTGTGGGCATCTCTTTGTTGAA
>NW_024425619.1:0-1166 GCF_017311325.1 Ursus maritimus
AGTACATTATCATTTTTCTTTTTTATTTAGCTCAGCAAAATGAAATAATACGCCCATGACCAAGCCCTAAAACTAGTAAATAATGGAACTTGAACCCAAATCCTCACTGTATTATCCTCCCCCTTTTAATTCATTGAGGTGTTTGTGTATGTATTAGTCCAGATCCTAAGCCAAGACTATAACGATTTCCAAACTGTGATGGGAAAATTAGGTTTTAGGTGGTATGAGTACAAAAGCTTTTACTTTTTAAAGTGTATTTACATGCGCATTTGAAAAATAACTAGCACTAGTACTAAATCCACTATTTCAGACACTGCTTAGGACAAACATCATTACAACCATGGTGTAAAAGTCGTGGTAAGATATGGCAAAAACTACGAGGACAAATTAAGTTTCCCTTACGAACTTGGACCGTTTACTTAACCAACTTGCGCTTCAGTGTTCTGGTCTACATTACTTCACAAGTCTAGTAGTAAACGTTTGAGAGCTTCAGAAACACAACACGTGGACCGCAGAATCAACCTATAAATAGGAACCACTATGATTACTAATGGGGGGAACCCCAAAGCTCCTAGTTTTTCAAGCACACGACCCGGCAGGGGTCTGCAACCCAGATATGGCAAAGAGGCGGCAACACAGGCGAGGCCACACCCCTTAGCCAGCTCGGCCACAAAACGCGCGCACGCGTACGAGAAAGCCGGCCTTGCAGCATTCCCTCACTACTCAAAGGCTGCTTGCACTCTCCCGGGCGCGTACCTTTTCCGGCCCATACATGTCGTCGCCGTATTCGTTGAGCAGGCTGTAGGCCTCCTCCACGCACTTGCGCTCGTTCATGTTGCAGGTAATGAGAATACCCTGTAGCCCGGGTTCCAGCTGCCGGGGCCCGCCGCCGTCGCAGCGCCGAGCCCGCTTGGCCTGCACATATTGAGTTTTGCCTTTGCGCTTTCCGCCGCTAGACTGAGGAGGCTGCTGGACGGGGGTCAACATGGCGCGTGAGAACGGAGGCTAGCGAGAAACGTGTTTCTCCACTATTCCCGGCTTCCTCGCCTCTGCCGGCGCGAGCTGGCTTACGTCATGCGTGCGCGACGGCCTCCCCTAGTCCCGCCTCCAAGTTCCAGCCGGTGCTGCGCGGGGTCCTAGAGCCGGTAGGTGGCAGGCTGTGGGGA
>NW_024425620.1:0-5389 GCF_017311325.1 Ursus maritimus
TGGGTGAGGGTAGGGGTTAGGTTTAGGGTAAGGAGAGGGTACGGGTTAGGCTTGCGTTTAGGGGTTACAGGTTAGAGGTTATGGGTTAGGGTACAGATTAGGGTTTAGGGTATGGGTTAGGGTTTAGGGTTTGGGTTTAGGGTTAGGGTTAGGTTTGGAGTATGGGTTAGGTTTAGGGTATGGGTTAGGGTTAGGGTATGGGTTAGGGTACGCATTAGGGTACAGTTTAGGGTATGGTTAGGGTACGGTTTAGGGTAAGTGTTTGCGTACGGATTTGAGTACGGCTTAGGGTACGGGTTAGGGTTAGGGTACGGGTTAGGAAATGGGTTAGGGATAGGGATTGGGTACGGTTTAGGGTTAGGGTATGGGTTAGGGTACGGGTTAGGGTACAGTTTAGGGTTAGGTATGGGTTAGGGTATGGGTTAGGGTCCGGGTTAGAGATAGGGTATGGGTTAGGGTATGGGTTAGGGTACGGTTTACTGTATGGGTTAAGGTTAAGGTAAGGTTATGGGTTAAGGTTAAGGTAAGAGTACTGGTTAGGGTTAGGGTACGGGTTACAGTTTAGGGTTTCGGGTTACGGTTAGGGTACAGGTTAGGGTTAGTGTACAGGTAGGGTTAGGGTACGGGTTATGGTACGAGTAGGGTATGGGTTAGGGTCAGGTTTTAGGGTTTAGGGTTCAAGTTAGGGTATGGGTTAGGGTACTTGTTAGGGTTACAGTTAGGTTTAGGGTACGTTTTAAGTTACGGGATAGGGTACAGTTTAGGGTTAGGGTTAGGGTATGGGTTAGGGTACGGGTTAGAGTACATGTTAGGGTTACGGTTAGGGTTAGGGTACCGGTTAGGGTTAGGGTTAGGGTACGGGTAGTTTTAGGGTTAGGGTTAGGGTTAGGTTACGGGTAGGGTTAGGTTACGGGGTAGGGTTAACTGAAGGGGTAGGGTTAGGGGTAGGGTTAGGGGTATGGTAGGGGTCGGGGTAGGGTTAGGGTTTAGTTTTAGGGTTTGGGGTTAGTGGTTAAGATTAGGGTTTAGTGTTTAGGGTTTCGGGATTAGGGTTAGGGGTTAGGGTTTATGGTTTAGTGTTAATGTTAGGGTTTAGGGTTTAAGGATTAGGGTTTAGGGTTAGGTTTATGGTAGGGTTACGCTTAGGGTAAGGGTTAGGGGTTAGGGTTAGGATTAGGGGTTAAGGTTTAGGGTTTAAGGTTAGGTCTTAGGGTTTAGGGTTAGGGTTAGACCCCAGTAGGCCACTAGGACCGATGCGCCGGCTGTGCGGCGAGCGGAAGAGTGGGACGAGGTGACGGCGCTGGCGAGCAGGAGTATGGCATCCAGCGTTTTGGCGCAGGGGACCTTTGAACATCACAAGAGGCTCGGAGGGCCCTGCCCATTCTCCCGCCCTGAATGACCGGCAGCGCCCCTAGTGGCCCGGGTTGTGGCGGGGTGGCAGTGTGAGTCTGACACTATGGTTTGGGGGTCTCCATGCCATGCGTTGCAGCGCAAGGCCCCTTGGGAGGGGCCCCTTTGGGGTTGTCCTAGGGTTACTGTTAGCACCCAAGAGTCCGGTAGACATGATCCGCCAGCTATGTGGTAGCGGAGGGACAGGCCGAGTTGAGGGCACTGGTGAGCTGGGGCGTGGGCCCAATCATTTTGGCGCAGGGGGCCTTGGAAGGTCGCCGGGGGATCGGATGGCCATGCCGGTTCTCCTGCCCTGAATGGCCAGCGGCGCCCCTAGCGCCCGAGTTGTGACGGGGCGGCACGGTTAGTATGGCACTGGGGCTCGGGGGACCCCAATCCCTGTCATTGCTGCGCCAGGCCCCTTGGGAAGTTCCCCTTGGGGGCCAACTTAAGGTTAGGGTTAGCCCCCAGGAGCCCGGCAGGCCCAATCCGCCTGCTGAGCGGCGAGCAGAGGGGTGGGCCAAGGTGAGTGAGCTGGCGAGCGGGAGCATGGGCCCAAGCTTTTTGGAGCAGGGGGCCTTCAAAGGTCACCGGGGCTTGGAGGGCCCTAACCATTCTCTCGCCTGAATGCCCGGTGGCGCCCCTAGCGGCCTGGGTGATGGCTGGGCGGCAGGGTGAGTCCGGTGCTGAGGCTCCGGCTTCCCTATACCCGACGTTGCAGTGCCAGGCCCCTAGGGAAGGGCCCCTCTGGGGCCGATGTAGGGTTAGAATTAGCCCTCAGGAGGCCGGCAGGCCCAATCCACCGTCTTGAGGCAAATGGAGTCGCGGTCCTAGGTGAGGGCGCTGGCGAGCGGAGCGTGGGCCCCAGCGTTTTGGTGCTGGGGGCCTTCAAAGTTCACCGGGGCTCAGAGGGCCCTGCCTATTCTCCCGCCCAAAACGACCGGTGGCGCCCTAGCACCACCGGTGTCAGCAGGACAGCAGGGTGAGTCCGGCATTACGACTCGAGGGTCCCCAATCCCCGGCGTTGTGGCGGCAGGCCCCTTCAGAGGGGCCCCTCTGGGGCTGACCTAGGATTAGAGTTAGCCCCAAGGAGACCATCAGGCCCAATCCGCACACTGTGCGGCGAGCGGAGGTGCGGGCCGAAGTGAGGGCGCTGGGGAGCGGGAGCGTGGGCCCAAGCATTTTGGTGTGTGGGCCCTTAGATGTTCACTGGGACTCGGAGGGCCCTTCCCATTCTCCCGCCCTGGATGACCAGTGGCGCCCCTAGTTGCCTGGGTGCCAGCGGGGTGGCAGGGTGAGTCCAGTGCTGGGGCTTGGGGGTCATCAATCCCCGGTGTTGTGGCGACAGGCCCCTTGGGAGGGGCCCCTCAGGGGCCAACCTAGGGTTAGGTTTAGCCCCCAGGAGCCCGGCAGGCCCAATCCGCCTGCTGAGCGGCGAGCAGAGGGGTGGGCCAAGGTGAGTGAGCTGGCGATCGGGAGCATGCGCCCAAGCGTTTTGGAGCAGGGGGCCTTTGAAGGTCACCAGGGCTTGGAGGGCCCTACCCCTTCTCTCGCCTGAAGGACCGGCGGCGCCCCTAGCGGCCGGGTGATGGCGGGGCGGCAGGGTGGGTCTGGCGCTGAGGCTCGGGGGTCCCCAAAGCCAGGCATTGCGGCACCAGGCCCCTTGGGAGGGGCCCCTAGGGGGCCGACCTAGGGTAAAGGTTAGCTCCTGTAGGCCGGCAGGCACAATCCGCAGTCTGGGGCGAATGGAGGCACGGTCGAAGATCAGGGCGCTGGTGAGCAGGAGAGTGGGCCCCAGCGTTTTGGCGCTGGGGGCCTTCGAAGGTCACCGGGGCAGGGAGGGCCCTGCCCATTCTCCCGCCCTGAATGATTGGCGGTACCCTAGCGGCCGGGGTGTGGGCGGGGAGGAACGGTGAGTCCTGCGTTGCGACTCGGAGGTCCCCAATCCCTGGCGTTCAGCTGCAGTCCCTTTGGGAGGGGCCCCTTGGGGGCACCTAGGGTTAGGGTTAGTCCCCAGGTGGCTGGCAGGCTCGATCCACCGGCTCTGCGGTGAATGGAGGGATGGGCCAAGGTGAGGTCGCTGGCGAACAGAAGCGTGGGCCCCAAAATTTTGGCTCAGTGGGTCTTCAAATGTCGCAGGGGGCTCGGAGGGCCCTGCTCATTCTCCCGCCATGAAGGACCGGCGACGCCCCTAGCTCCCCGGGTGGCAGCGGGGTGGCAGGGTCAGTCCCGCACTGGTGCTTGGGTTTCCCCAATCCCCAGCATTGCGGCGCCAGGCCCCTTGGGAGGGGCGCCTGGGGGACTGTCCTAGGGTTAGGTTAACCCCCAGGAGGCCAGGAGTCCCGATCCGCCGGCTGTGCAATGAGCGGAGGGATTGACCGTGGTAGGGCGCAGTCGAGCGGTAGCGTGGTACCCAGCGTTTTGGCGTGGGGGGCCTTCTTATTTCACCGGAGGCTCAGAGGGCCCTGCCGGTTATCCCGCCCTGAATGCCCGGCGGCGCCTAAGCGGCCGTGGCAGCGAAGCGGCAGGAGTGGCTTGCGCGGCGCTCACTAACACGAGTCCCCATCCGGCGTTCTGCCGGCTGGCCTCCTTGGAGAATATCTGGGATTTAGGGAGTTAGGGTTATCCCTGAGGAGCCTGGCAGGCTGGGTCGCCCGGCTGTGCAGCTGGGGGCGAGTGAGAAGCTGGAGCGGGAGCGTGAAGGCCTCTCAAGCGCGTTGGCGCGAGGACCTGAAAACGTCGCGGGGCTGGGAGGGCCTACCCGTTCCCCACCCTAATAGCCGGCCCGCGCCCAAGTAGCCTGGGTGGTGGCGGAGCGGCTTGAGTTGGTACAGCTGCTGGGGCTCAGGTCCATCCAGGCCTTAGACCACGCCCCTTAAGGAGTGGAAGGAACCTCAGACTAACCTACAGGGTATGTGTTTAGCACCAGGAAGCCAACTTGAAGCCCGATGTCTCTTTGCCGCTCCTTACAGCGGCGGAGGAGAAGTGAGCTGGTAAGAAGCTAGCGCGGGGCTTGATGTACCAAGCGTTTTGGCACGGGGGCCTTGGAAGGTCTCAGGCCCTGCCAGACACTGCCCGCGTTCTCCCTGCCTGAATGACAGTGGCGCCTGAGACCGGTGTGATAGAAGTAGCATGTTGATCAGTGGCTGTGGCTCGGAATCCCAATCCCAGGCGTGTGGCGCCGAGCCCCTAGGATGGGCCTGGAAAACCTAAGTTGATTACACCAGGATGAAGCTTGGCTAAATGCACGCCTGTATGAGTGGAGGTGAGGCGGTCAGGTCTCGCTGGAAACAGGAGCGTGGGCCCCAGCGTTTGGCTGTGGGGGCCTTTAGCAGAAGAGGTCACTGCCACCTGGGCTCGGAGGCCCCTGCCCGTTCTCCTACGAATGGCTGACGGGCGCCCCTAAGCGTGGGTGGCAGCGGGGCAGCAGGGTGAATCCGCGTTATGGTTCGGATCCCCAATCCCCAACGTTGCGGCGTCTGAAGCCTGGAGGAACCCTCTGGGGCCGACCTACGGACCCAGGGTGCCCCGAGGAGGCCGGAGTCCCGATCCGGCTGTGCGGTGGCGAGTGGGCGAGTTAGCGCTAATAACGGCGTAACATGACGGCGTTTTAGCGCAGATGGCATTCGAAAAACGCCCGGAGTCTTGAGACTGCCGAGATCCACGTGACAACAGCGCCCCAGCAGGCCCGGTATACGGCGGCTTAGCGGCGGAAGTGAGTCCGCTGCAGCTCAGGGTCCCCAATCCCTGGGTTGACCAAAGCCACTTGGGAAGAGACCCCTTGAAGGGCGAGCTGGGGTCAGGCCAGCCTAGGCGTGGGCAGATCCCTCTGCTATTCACGCGGAGGCGCGAAAAGCCCGATGTGGAGCGCTGGCGAGAAATGAAGCCAAGCTTGTTTAGCAGGGAGCCTTAGAGGTCGCAGACCTAGAGGCTGCAATTCTCCCGCCATGAGGCAGTGCAGCAGCGCTGCCGGGTGGCGGCGGGCGGAAACTATGTAACC
>NW_024425620.1:5414-7895 GCF_017311325.1 Ursus maritimus
AGGGGGTTGGGGGCCGGGGTGAGGGCGCTGGTGAGCGGAGCGTGGGCCCCAGCGTTTTGGTGCTGGGGGCCTTCAAAGTTCACCGGGGCTCAGAGGGCCCTGCCTGTTCTCCCGCCCAAAACGACCGGTGGCGCCCTAGCACCACTGGTGTCAGCGGGGCAGCAGGGTGAGTCCGGCATTACGACTCGAGGGTCCCCAATCCCTGGCGTTGTGGAGGCAGGCCCCTTCAGAGGGGCCCCTCTGGGGCCGACCTAGGATTAGAGTTAGCCCCCAGGAGGCCGGCAGGCCTGATCCGCCAGCTGTGCAGAGAGGGGAGGGGCCGGCTGAGGTGAGGGCGCTGGCGAGCTCCAGCGTGGGCCCCAGCGTTTTGGTGCGGATGGCCTTCCAAATCACAGGAGTCTCGAGGGCCCTGCCCATTCTCCCACCCTGAGGGACTAGCGATGCCCCAGCGGGCCCGATGTCGACGGGGTGGCAGGGTGAGTCCGGCGCTGTGGCTCGGGTGTCCCCAATCCCCGGCTTTGGTCACCAGTCCCCTTGGGAGGGGCCCCTCTGGGGCCAACCTAGGGTTAGGGTTAGCCCCCAGGAGGCCGACAGGCCCCATACACCAGCTGTGCGGTGAGCAGAGGGGCGGGCCGTGTGAGGGCACTGGCGAGCTGGAAGGTGGTACCCAAAGTTTTGGCGCCGGGGGCCCTCGAATGTCACCAGGGACTCGGAGGGCCCTGCCCATTCTCCCGCTCTGAATGAGTGGCGGCTCTCCTAGCAGCCCGAGTGGTGGCGGGGCGGCATGTTACGCATTACGGCGAGCGCCAGCGGCGCCATGGTGAGGGCATTGCAGCTGGAAGGTGGTACCTCAAGGTTTTTCACCGGGGGCCTCGGAATAATCGCGCCGGGACTCAGGAGGTCCCTGCCCGTTCTTCACCGCTCCTAATGAGTGCCGCTCCCACTAGTAACCCGAGTGGTAGCGGGCGGCAGAGTGGTCTGAGCGCTGAGGCTCTGGGGTCCCCAATGCCAAGCGTTTGCACCAGGCCCCTTGGGAGATCCCCTGAAGGGCCGACCTAGGGTAAAGGAGCTCCTGGAGTGCGCAGGCAGGATCCGCAGTCTGGGGCGAATGAGGCACGGCAGTCGAAATCAGGCGCTGGCGAGCAGGGAGAGTGTTCGTGCCCCAGCTTTGCTGGGGGCCTTTTGAGGTCACTGGGGCAGGAGGGCCCGCCCATCTCCCGCCCTGAATGATTTGTATGACGCTACTAGCCGACCAGGTGTGGGCGGGCGGCGGAATCGGTGTGAGGTCCAGCGTGGGACTCAGAGGTCCCCAATCCCTGGCGTCAGGCGTGGTCCTTTGGGAGGGCGCCCAGGGGGCCGACCTAGGGATTAGGGTTAATGTCCCAGGAGGCCGGCAGGCCGATCCATCGGTTCTGCGGCGAATGGAGGGATGGGCCAAGGTGAGGTCGCTGCGAGAGGATCAGAGCGTGGGGCATGCTCTGTAAATTTGCATCGGTGCGGCGAAGTAGGGGGCTCAGAGGGGCCCTGCTTGTTCTCCCCATGAAGCGGCGCGCGCCTAGCTCCCCGGGTGGCAGCGGGGTGGCGAGGTCAGTCCCGCACTGGTGCTTGCTTCTCCTCCAATCCCCAGCGTGCGGCGCCAGGCTCCCCTTGGGAGGGGCGCCTCGGGGACTTTGTCCAGGGTTGAGTTAACCCCCAGGAGGCGCAGGAGGCCCGATCCGCCGGCTGCAGGCATGCGAGAGGATTGAGCCGTGGTAGGCGCAGTCGAGCGGTAGCGTGGTACCCAGCGTTTGGCGTGGGGGCCTTCTATTTCACCGGAGCTCAGAGGCCTGCCGGATCTCCCCTGAATGCCAGCTGCGCGCTCTGCGGCCTGAGGTGCGGGGTGGCAAGGTGAGCCCGGCCAGGGGCACAGGCCCCATGCCTGTTGGCAAACAAGCCTGCTGGGGGCCACTCTGGGGCCCACCTAAAGGTTATGAGGTTGCCGGGAGCCCGGGAGGCGGATCCACCAGCTGTGTGGCTAGAGGGGGCGGGCCGAGGTGAGGCTGTTGAGTGGGAGCGGGGCCTCAGCTGTTTGGCCGGGCTACCAACGTCGCCCGGCTAGGAGGCCCTGCCATCTCCCACCCTGAATGACCGGCTGGCGCCTCAGAGGGCCTGGGTAAGCAGGGGGGCAGGATTGAGAATACATCGCTGGGGCTTGGGGTCCTCCAGTCTCCGCGTGGCACCAGGTCTCTTTGGGATTCCCCCAGGGGGCCGACCTAGGGTTAGGGTTAGCCCCCAGGAGGCGGCAGGCCCGATACGATGGCTGTGGGCGGCGGAGGGTGGGCGAGGTGAGGAGCACTGGGGAGTGGGATTGTGGGCTCCCTGACATTTCTGCGGAGGCTTCAAATGTCTCAGGTTTCCAGGGCCCTGTCCATTCTCCCGCCCTGAATGACCAGCTGTGGCGCTCAGAGGCCCGGGTGGCAGCGTTTGTGAGGGTGTGAGTCT
>NW_024425620.1:8880-11713 GCF_017311325.1 Ursus maritimus
GGCTCTGGGGCTTGGGGTCCCAGATCCCCGGCGTAGTGGCACCAGGACCCTTGGGAGGGGCCCCTGGGGGGCCGACCTAGGGTTAGGGTTAGCCCCAAGGAGACCGTCAGGCCCAATCCGCACACTGTGCGGCGAGCAGAGGTGCGGGCCGAAGTGAGGGCGCTGGGGAGCGGGAGCGTGGGCCCAAGCATTTTGGTGCGTGGGCCCTTAGATGTTCACTGGGACTCGGAGGGCCCTGCCCATTCTCTCGCCCTGAATGAACGGTGGTGCCCCTCGTTGCCTGGGTGCCAGCGGGGTGGCAGGGTGAGTCCGGTGCTGGGGCTTGGGGGTCATCAATCCCTGGTGTTGTGGCGACAGGCCCCTTGGGAGGGGCCCCTCAGGGGCCAACCTAGGGTTAGGTTTAGCCCCCAGGAGCCCGGCAGGCCCAATCCGCCTGCTGAGCGGCGAGCAGAGGGGTGGGCCAAGTTGAGTGAGCTGGGGAGCAGGAGCGTGGGCCCAAGCGTTTTGGAGCGGGGAGCCTTCGAATGTTGCCATGTCTCAGAGGGCCCTGCCAATTCTCCTGCTGTGAATAACCAGAGGCGCCCCTAGCAGCTCCGTTGGGGGTGGGGCTGCAGGGTGAGTCCTGAGCTGCGGCTCGGGATCCCCAATCCCCAGCATTGTGGGGCCAGGCCCCTTGGGAGGGGCTCCTCCTGGGCCGACCTAGGGTTAGAGTTAGCACCCAGGAGGAGGGCAGGCCCAATCCTCTGGCTGGGCGGCGAGAGGTGGGCGGGCCGAGGTAAAGGCGCTGGGGAGCGGGAGCATGGGCCCCTGCATATTCGCACAGGAGGCTTCAAATGTCCCAGGTTTCCCCAGGGCCCTGACTGTTCTCCAGCCCTGAATGAGCAGCGGCGCCCCTAGCGGCCCGGGTGGCAGCATTGCGGCAGGGTGAGTCTGGTTCTGGGGCTTGGGGTCCCTGATCCCTGGCGTAGAGGCACCAGGATTCTTGGGAGGGACCCTGGGGGGCCGACCTAAGGTTAGGGTTAGCCCACACAAGGCCAGCAGGCCCGATCTGCCCTCTGTGGGGAGGGGCGGGCCGAGGTGAGGGCGCTGGGGAGCGGGAGCGTGGGCACCAGGGTTTTGGCGCGGGGAGCCTTCGAAGGTCCCTGGTGGCTCAGAGGACCCTGTCTGTTTTTGTGCCCTGAATGACCGGCGGCGCCCCTAGTGGCCCGAGTGGCAGCAGGGAGGCAGGGTGAGTCTGGCGATGGGGCCTGTGGTCCTAGTCCCAGGCTTGGTGGCACCAGGCCCCTTGGGAGGGGCCCCTCTGGGGCCTACCTAGCTTTAGGGTTACCCCAGGAGTCCGGCGGCCTGATCCGCTGGCTGTGCGTAGAGCAGAGGGGCCGGCCGATGTGAATGCGCTGGCGAGCGGGAGCGTGGGCCCAAGCGTTTTGGCGCGGGGGGCCTTTGAAGGTCACTGGGGGCTCAGAGGGCCCTGCCCGTTCTCTCGCCCTGTGAGGACGTTGCCCCTAGCGGGCCAGGTCCTGGCGGGGCGGCAGGGTGAGTCTGGAGCTAGGCCTTGTGGGTCCGCAATCCCCAGCATGGTGGCGCCAGGCACTTGGGAGTGGTCCCTCTGGGGCCTACCTAGAGTTAGGGTTAGCCCAAAGGAGGATGGCAGGCCCATTCCACCAGCTGTGCGGCGAGAGGGGTGGTGGGCCGAGGTGAGGGCGCTGGTGAGCGGGAGTGTGGGTCCAAGCGTTTTGGCGCGGGGCGCCTTCGAAGGTCGCCGGGGGCTCGGAGGGCCCTGCCCCTTCTCCTGCCCCGGTTAGGGTATGGGTTAGGGTACGGGTTAGAGTACATGTTAGGGTTACGGTTAGGGTTAGGGTACCGGTTAGGGTTAGGGTTAGGGTACAGGTAGTTTTAGGGTTAGGGTTAGGGTTAGGTTACGGTTTAGGTGTAGGGTTAACTGAAGGGGTAGGGTTAGGGGTAGGGTTAGGGGTATGGTAGGGGTCGGGGTAGGGTTAGGGTTTAGGTGTAGGGTTTGGGGTTAGTGGTTAAGATTAGGGTTTAGTGTTTAGGGTTTCGGGATTAGGGTTAGGGGTTAGGGTTTATGGTTTAGTGTTAATGTTAGAGTTTAGGGTTTAAGAATTAGGGTTTAGGGTTAGGTTTATGGTAGGGTTACGGTTAGGGTAAGGGTTAGGGGTTAGGGTTTGGATTAGGGGTTAAGGTTTAGGGTTTAAGGTTAGGGCTTAGGGTTTAGGGTTAGGGTTAGACCCCAGGAGGCCGCCAGGCCCGATCCGCTGGTTGTGCAGCTTGCGGAGGGAAGGGTTGACGTGAATGCACTGGCAAGCAGGAGCGTGGGCCCAAGCTTTTTGTCGGGGGGGGCCTTCGAAGGTCACTGGGGGCTCAAAGGGCTCAGCAAGTTCTCCCGTGCTGAATGACCAGTGGCGCCCTAGCGGCCCGGGTGGCGGCGGGGCGGCAGGGTTAGCCCAGAGTTTGGGCTCTGGGGTCCCCAAGCCCTGGCGTGGCGGCGCCATGCCCCTTGGGAGGGGCCCCTCGGGGGCCGATGTAGGGTTTGCGTTTAGCTCACAGAAGACCACCAGGCCCGATCCCCCAGCTGTGTGGCATGCAGAGGGGACGGCCGAGGTGAGGGCGCTGTGGAGTGGGAGCGTGGGCCCAAGCGTTTTGGCGCGGAGGGCCTTCGAAGGTCGCCGGGGGCTCGGAGGGCCCTGCCCATTCTCCCACCCTGAATGAGGAAGGCGCCCCAGCGGACCCGGTCGCAGCGGGGTGGCAGGGTGAGTTCAGCACTGGTGCTCAGGGGTCCCCAATCCCTGGCGTGGCAGCGCCAGGCCCCTTGGGA
>NW_024425620.1:11738-18043 GCF_017311325.1 Ursus maritimus
GGCGACAACCGAAGGCACCCTGCATCAACGCTTGTGCCACCACTCCCGCTTGTCAGCGGCCTCCGCACCAGCCCGCCCTCCGCTCCCACAAAAACTGGCCGATTGGGCCTTCTGGCCTCCTGGGGGCTGGCCTGGCTAGGTCCGCCACGGGGGCCCTCCCAGCACCTGGTGCTGCAAGCGCCCGAGGGTGTAGACCTCCGAGGCCCCAACACCAAACAAACTCACACCATACCAGCGCCGGCCAGGCCCAGGCCAGTAAGGGCACCGCGCCCGGTCATTCAGGGAGGAGAAACAGGCAGGGCCCTCTTGGATCCCGCGACCTTGAAGGCTACTCGTGCCAAAAGCGCTTAGGCCCATGTTCCGGCTTTCGCCAGCGCCATCTCGGCCCGCCCACTAAAACGCCACACAGCCCGAAGCGGATCGGGCCTACCCGGCCTCCAGGGGCTAAACCTAACCCTAAGTCCGGCCCCAAAGGGGCCCTCCCAAGGCCTCAGCGCCGCAAAGCCAGGGATTGGGACCGGGCTACAGCGCCACACTTTCTCCCTGCCACCCGCTGCCAACCTGGCTGCAAAAGAGGCGCCATCGATCGTTCAGGGCAGAAGAAGAACAGGCCAGGGCCCCTCAAGCCCCTGGCGACCTTCGAGGCCTGGCGCCAAAATGCTTGGGCCCACATTCCCTTCATAAGCGCCCTCATCTCAGCCCACCCCTCCGCTCGCAGCGCAGCGGCCCAGATCGAGACCTACCCGGCCTCCTGGGGTAACCCTAACCCTAGGTCGACCCCGAGGGGGGCCTTCCCAGGGGCCTGGCATAACGCCCAGGATTGGGGACCCTCGGGCTCCAACGCAGGACTCACCCTGCCGCCCCGACGCCACCAAAGCAGCTAGGGTTACCGCTGGTATTCCAGTGCGGGAGAACAGGCAGGGCCAGCATCGAGGCCCTGGGCGACTTTAAACCCACTTTGCAAAAGCGCTTGGGCCCACGCTCCCGCTTCGCCAGCGCCCACATCTCAGCCCGCTCCTCCGCTCGCCCGCTGGCTGGCAGATCGGGCCTACGGCCTCCTGGGGAGTGCCTAACCCTAGGTCGACCCCGGGGAACCTTTCAAAGGAGCCTGGCGCACCAACGCCCGAGGATTGGGGACGAGCTCCAGCGCAGGACTCACCCTGCGCCCGACGCCACCAGGCCGCTAAGTTGCCGCTGGTTTTCAGTGCAGGAGAACAGAGCCAGAGACCCCGCCAGGCCTGGCGACTTCGAAGGCCCACTTGCCGCAGCAGGCCCACGCTCCGCTCGCCAGCGCCCACATCTCCAGCCCGGCTCCTCAACACCGCTAGCCAGCAGATCAGGCCTGCTGGCCTCCTGTCAGGCTATCCCTAACCTAGGTCGGCCCTCGAGGGCCCATCCGATGGGGCCTGGCCCCACAATGCCTGGGATTGCTGACCTGAGCTAGCTTTACAGGACTCACCGTGCCGCCCGCCGCCATCCGGTTTGCTAGGAGCACTGTCAGTCATTCAGGGCAGGAAAAGCGGTGCAGGAGCCCCCTGAGGCTCCTAGCCTGTAAAGACCCCCACACCAAAAGCGATTGAGCCCAAGCTCCTGCTGCCTGAGCCCTCACCTCGGACCACCCCTCCGCTCATAGCACAGCTGGCGGCGGATCAGGCCTGTGTGTGCCTCCTGGTGGCTAACCTAGCCTGGGTCGGCCCCCAAATGGCCTTCCCAAGAGAGGCCTGACACGCATAGCGCCCGGGCATTGGGGACCCCAGGGCCCAGCGCCGGACTCATCTGCCGCCCACTGCCACCAATGCTGCAAGGTGCGCCGTTGGTCATTCAGGGGCGGGAGCTTGAGGCAGGACCCTCTATTGCCCCTGGTGACCTTCGAGAAGGCCTCGCTCGGAAAACTTTGGGGCCCACGTTCCCGCTCGCCAATGCCCTCATCTCAACCCGCCCTTCCGCTCACCGCGCAGCCGGCCAGATCAGGCCTACCGGCCTCCTGGGGTAACCTAACCGCCCTAGGTCTCGGCACCGGGGGTCCTCTCAAGGGCTTGGGGCCGCAACGCCAGAGTTGGTGACACCCGAGCTGCAACGCGGACTCACTTTGCCGCTCCACCACCACCCGGGGCGCTAAGGCCCTATGGTCATTGCAAGGCGGGAGAGCGGGCAGGAGCCTTCAGGCCCAGCGGAGCCGAAGCCCCCGGAGCAAAAGCGCCCGCGGGCAACACTTCGTTCGCCAGTGCCCTCACCTCGGTCCGCCCCTCTGCTCGCAGCGCGGGCAGGCGAGATCGAGACCTCAGCCTCCTGAGGCTAACACTAACCCTAGGTGAGGCCCCCTAGGGGCTGATCAAAGGGCCTGGCTCGCCAATGGCAGCGGGGATTAAGGGGACCCCGGAGCCCCAAGCGCCCGGACTAGCTGCCCCACATCGCTGCCCCCAGGGCTGCTAGTGGCACACACGTCATTCGGCGGGAGAATGGAGCAGTGCCCTCCGGGCCGCTGACAACATTCGAAGGGTTCCTCGCCAAAACGCTTGGGCCAGCTTCCACTCCACCAGCGCCCTCCACCTCGGCCCGCCCTTCCGCCGCCACTACAGCCCGGCCAGATCGGGCCTCCCAGCCTCCTGGGGGCTAACACTAACCTAGGTAAGGCCCCTAGGGCTCCATCCAAGATGGCCTGGCCCACAACTGCCCGGGGATTAGGACCCCAGACTACGCAACACGGGATCACACTGCTGCCGGCCCGCCACCATCGGGCGCTAGGGGCACCGCCCGTCATTCAGGGCGGAGTGACAGCAGGAGCCCCTAGGCCCAATGCGCTGAGCGCCGCCAAAATGGCCTTCACTGCTCCGCCTCGCCAGTGCCCTCACCTCAGCCGCCCTAGCTCGCCCGACAGAGCGGATCGGGCCTGCCAGACTCCTGGGGGGCTAACTCAAACCCTAGGGCGGCCCCCAGGGACCATCCCGATGGGCCTGGCGCCTCAAGCCTGGGACTGCTGAACCAGAGTTCCCAGCGCTGGGCTCACCATGCTGCCGCTGACACCGACGCTCTAGAGGCACCGCCGGTCATTCAGGGCTTGAGAATGGGCAGGGCTCTCGAGTCCTGCGTTGTCACTGCGAGGCCCACCATGCTCGCAGCTTAGGCTCCAGGCTCGCGCTCGCCAGTGCCTCCACCTCAGCCTGCCCCTCCGCTCGCCACCCAATGGGTGGATCGGGCCTGCCCGGCCTCCTGGGGTGTAACCTAACCTAGTTGGCCCCGAGGAGCCCCTCCCAAGGGGCCTGCACCGCACACGCGAGTTAGGACGGAGCCCCAGCCCCGGACTAACTTTACCGCTCTGCCTGCGGCCTGGCCGCTAGGGGCGCCCCGCCGGTCATTCAGGGCGGGAGGACGTGTAGGAGCCCTCCGAGCCCCGGGGAGGCCTATGAAAGCCCCCGCGCCAAAAGCAGGTTGGGCCCAAGCTCCTGCTCGCCAGCGCCCTCATCACGGCCCGCCCCTCCGCTCTTAGCAGAGCCGCGGTCGGGCCTGCCCGGCCTCCTGGGGGCAAACTCTAACCTAGGTCAACCACCGAGGGGCCCTTCAGCGGCCTGGTGCTGCAACGCCAGGGGTGAGACCCGAACCCCAGCGCCTGACTCCCCCTGCCGCCCTGCCACCACCGGGCCGCTAAGCGGCGCCGCGGTTCATTCAGGGTGTGAGCGGGCGCCTTCCGAGCCCGGTGACATTCGAAGGCCCCCTGCGCCAAATGCTTGGGCCCCATGCTCCCCTCACCAGCGTGCTCACCTAAGCCCGCCCTCGCTCGCTGCACAGCCATCGGATCGGGCATGCTGGCGTCCTGGGGAGCTAACCCTTCCCTAGGTCAGCTCACAGAGGACCTACCAAGAGACCCTGGCGGCACCACGCCGGGGATTGGGGACATCAAGCACCAGCACCAGACCCACCCTGCCGCCCCTCCACAGCCCGGCCCACTAGAGGCGCCATCATCATTCAGGGATGGAGAATGGGCAGGGCCCTCGAGGCCCGGCCCCCGCCGAGGCCCCCTGTGCCAAAAGCGGCTGCAGCTTCCCACTCGCCAGCGCGCATCCCTCAAGCGCGCCCCTCCGCTCACCGCACAGCCGTGGATCAGGCCTACCGGCCTCCTTTGGAGCTAACCCTAACCATGGAGTCGGCTCATGAGAGCCCCGCCGGGGGCTCGGAGGGCCCTGCCCATTCTCCATCCCTGAATGATGATGGCGCCCCTACTGGGCCGGGTTGTGGAGGGGCGGCAGGGTGGGTCTGGTGCTGGTGCTTGGAGGTCCCCAATCCGCGGCGTGGTGGCGCCAGGGCCCTTGGTAGGGGCCTCTTGTGAGCTGACCTAGGGAAGTGTTAGCCCCCAGGACGCCAGCATGCCCGATCCGCTGGCTGTGCAGCGAGCGAGGGGCGGGCTGAGGTGAGCACGCTGGTGAGTGGGAGCATGGGCCCAAGCATTTTGGCGCAGGGGGCCTTCGAATGTCACCGGGGGCTCCGAAGGCCCTGCCCGTTCTCACACCCTGAATGAACTGCGGCACCGCTAGCGGCCCGGGTGGTGGCAGGGCGGCAGGGGGAGTCAGGCGCTGGGGTTCGGGGGTCCCCAATCCCTGGCGTTGCAGTGCCAGGCCGCTTGTGAAGGGCCCCTCTCCCTGAATGATGATGGCGCCCCTAGTGGGCCGGGTTGTGGAGGGGCGGCAGGGTGGGTCTGGTGCTGGTGCTTGGAGGTCCCCAATCCCCGGCGTGGTGCCGCCAGGGCCCTTGGTAGGGTCCTCTCGTGAGCTGACCTAGGGAAGGGTTAGCCCCCAGGACGCCAGCATGCCCGATCCGATGGCTGTGCAGCGAGCGAGGGGCGGGCTTAGGTGAGCACGCTGGTGAGGGGAGCATGGGCCCAAGCATTTTGGCGCAGGGGGCCTTCGAATGTCACCGGGGGCTCGGAAGGCCCTGCCCGTTCTCACACCCTGAATGAACTGCGGCGCCGCTAGCGGCCCGGGTGGTGGCAGGGCGGCAGGGGGAGTCAGGCGCTGGGGTTCGGGGGTCCCCAATCCCTGGCGTTGCAGCACCAGGCCGCTTGTGAAGGGCCCCTCGGTGGTTGACCTAGGGTTAGAGTTTGCCCCCAGGAGGCCGGCAGGCCCGATCCGCGGGCTCTGCTAAGAGCGGAGGGGCGGGCCGTGATGAGGGCGCTGGCGAGCAGGAGCTTGGGCCCAACCGTTTTGGCGCGGGGGGCCTTCATAGGTCCCCGGGGGCTCGGAGGGCCCTACACGTTCTCCCGCCCTGAATGACCGGCGGCGCCCCTAGCGGCCAGGCCGCAGGCAGAGCGGTAAAGTTAGTCCGGGGCTGGGGCTCCGGGGTCCCCAATCCCCGCGTTGCGGTGCCAGGCCCCTTGGGAGGGGCTCCTCGGGGGCCTAACTAGGTTTAGGGTTAACCCCCAGGAGGCCGGCAGGCCCGATCCACCCATTGGGTGGCGAGCGGAGGGGCAGGCTGAGGTGAGGGCACTGGCGAGCGCGAGCCTGGACCCAAGCGTTTTGGCATGGTGGGCCTTCGAAGGACAACGGGGACTCGGAGAGCCCTGCCCATTCTCAAGCCCTGAATGACCGGCGGCGCCTCTAGAGGCCCGGGTGTCAGCGGGGCAGCACGGTGAGTCCAGCGCTGGAGCTCTGGTTCAGCAGTCCCAGGCGTTGAGGCGCCAAGCCCCATCGGATGGGTCCCTGGGGGGCCGCCCTAGGGTTTGAGTTAGCCCCCAGGAGTCTGGCAGGCCCGATCCGCCCCCTGTCGGGCGAGCTAAGGGGCGGGCCTAGGGGAGGGCACTGGCGAGCGGGAGCATGGGCCCAAGCCTTTTGGGGCGGGGCGCCTTCGAATGTCACTGTTGGCTAGGAGGGCCCTGCCCGTTCTCACGCCCTGAATGACCGGCGGCGCCCCTAGAAGCCCGGATGGTGGCGGAGCGGCAGGTTGAACCCGATGCTGGAGCTCTGGGGTCCCCAATTACCGGCGTTGTGGCCCCAGGCTCCTTCGGAGGGCCACCTCGGAGGCCGACCTAGGGTTAGGGTAACACCCAGGAGGCCGGCCGTCCCGATCCGCCAGCTGTACAGCAAGTGGAGTGGCGGATGGAGGTGAGGGCACTGGCGAGTGGGAGCGTAGGCCCAAGCGTTTGGCGCAGGGCGCCTACTAATGTCGCATGGGCCTCGGAGGACCCTGCCCGTTCACCCGCCCTGAATGACGGGCGGTGCCCCTAGCGGCCCAGGTGGCGGTGGGGCAGCAGTGTGAGTCCGGCGCTGGGGAACGGGGGTCCCCAATCCCCGGCGTTGTGGGGCCAGGCCACTTGG
>NW_024425621.1:0-1166 GCF_017311325.1 Ursus maritimus
AGACGGGCTCGGGGGCTCGGGCTGTGCTGCCGCATCGCCTGGGGTCGCCCCCGCGCGCTCCGCACGTACAGGGCAGGGTCAGAGCCACGGTCTCTGCCTGCAGAGTGAGGCTAACGTGGCTCTGGAGCTCCGGGGGTTGGGGGGAAACTCCCGTGAAATAAGGCGTCGCAGATCCTCAGAACATTGCCTGGACTTAGAGGACACGTTGTCTACCAGGCACCGTGCGAGCACTTCACCCATATTTGCTCGTTCCCTCCTCACACCCTTACAAGGGGGTTACTCCTCCTTGAGTCTTGCTGCCATGAACACGTCCTGTGCTGTGTCCTGAGTGCATGTGGTGCTGTGGGAGTCCGGCCGGCCCGGGTCTCAGACGTGAGACCACCTGTGTCCCCTCCCCTGTGCTGCTGGCGGCAAGACCCACCGTGGGGGGCGTTGTGCACAAGCGCTGTTCCCAATCGCCCTTCCCTGTGCTGTGGAGCACGGAAACAAAGAGATGATTCTGCATCTAGATGGTAATCTTTCTCATGGAGGTGCACGTCTCTGTCGTTCTTTCCATCCTCCTTCTTTCCAGTATGTCCCCGGTAAAAGAACCTCTGTTCTGTCTCAGCCCAGTTCATGCGATTTGGGAGTACTCCTCCCGCCCCCCACCAAGAAATACCTTTGTCATGACTGTCATGTGTAGAAATATTTCCAGTAACATATCTAAAATAAGAAATAGGAAAGTCAAAAGTTGTGATGCAATAGGAAGCAAAATAAGGAAGTGTGGCACCGGTCCTGGAAGCCCCCAGAAGGCCCGGTCTGAGTGTTGAAAGCCCTCTGTCTTTACTGCCTGTGTTTGAAGGGTCGGTGTGGTGCGGTGTCTGTGACTCTCCCAGCATCGTCTCCTCTTACCACAGATATTTTTCTTGAGCATCCCAATTTCAGGATCAAAAAAGGATTATATTATCATAATCTTTGGTTTAATTGATAGAAATGCATGTTTTCTGTTGTTACTGCATATATATAGTGATAAGTGATTGAGGTTAAATAATAGCTTTGAACCGTTTCATCTTGTAATAGGGTACAATTTGTGGGGTTTTTTTTTTTTTAAGATTTATTTGAGGGAGAGAGAGAGTGCCGGCATGGGTGGGGGGAGGGGCAGAGGGAGAAGCAGGCTCCCTGAGGAG
>NW_024425622.1:0-1166 GCF_017311325.1 Ursus maritimus
TTTTTTAGGCCTTTATTTATGGATAATGGGAGAGGACTAAATGTCCACATGTGACAGCATTACGAGAGAGCGCTGAAGACGATCAAAGAGGAGGACTGAAAACCAGCCCCAGTCGGCACTTCCTGAGGAAAAGTCACCAACTGAACGCCAGCCTAAACTCAAAAGCAATACTGTTTTGGCAAAGGCAAGCCATCACCTCGATTGCCTGGTCTAGGAAATACAGACTCCAGATGTTACAACAACAGCCATAACATTCACAATCCAGTCCTGGGAAAGGAGAGGAAGGAAGAAGATGACACAGGAAGAAGCGGCTACCAGGAGATCAGGGCGTCTGCTAATGCCCTCTTGCACAGGATCCCGTGACTCGGGAATATCAGCAACATTCCGTACTATGGAGCGTGCATAGTTGGAAGTCAATAAATGTAAAATAAGTGTATCATGTCAGCTACAGTCAGTAACTGTTTGCCCCCATGGTCTCAGAATGGTCCCATACTTAAGTACAGGCCTTCTTTAATTGAAAAAAGAAGTAGAGCATAGGCTCTGGTATTAAAACACTGACGCTGCCAAGACAGAGAAGAGTAAATGGAGTCAACCAAGGGGAAAGGGAAGAAAGGAACAGACTAATACCATCAGAAGAAAAAGAAAAAAGCCTCTTTGTGGTCCTACAATGGACAAGTGATTTTGGCAATGAGAAGATCAAGGCTACCTAGAGAAGAGCAGTTTTGTAGGGCAGTAGGGCTGCCAGGCAAGAACAGCAGTGATGAGCCGAGCTAGCAGGTGTTAGAGGTCATAGAGGAGAAGGCTCAGCAGGGGAGGCTCCCTCTGTCAACCGTCCCCCTGATCCGGACAGCAAGACGACTTCTCTTCCGCATCAACCTTCTAGAGCCACTCTGTCCTGCGCTCACCACTCCCCCCTCCTCCTCCGGCTCCAGACAGTGGGGTATTCTCAAGCCTGCTGTCCTGGGGCTCTTTCTCGCTCACACAACTCTTTTCTAGCAGTCTCATCTCTGCCTTGGCTCCCTCCCCCCCACCCACCGCCATCACCCTTCTTTCCCTGCTGCTGCTCCTCTTTAGCTGTCTGCATGGGAACCTTCTACCTGGAAATTCACAAGCACCTCAAATTCAAACTATCTCAAACACAACCTCCTGTTTTCCCACCCAAATCT
>NW_024425623.1:0-1165 GCF_017311325.1 Ursus maritimus
TGGGGTTGAACTCCTGCTAGCAAAACCGTCGGGAGGAGGGAAGTGTTCAGAGGGTGCCTGGGCCTCTGGTCTCTTACAGGTCAGTGTATGGCATTTCCTTCACCTTGCCACAGGCACTTGTGAGCATGTCTGCACGTGAAGAAAGACTTTTTGGTGCGAAGCCGGTTTTTGTCAAACGGGTCCCAGTGCTGTGCTCCTCTCTTTTCCCTCCTGCTGCCAGAAGCCTGTGACGATGGGAGGGCTTAGCACATGGCTGGGCACTGTGGTTTCTTCCAGAGAAGTGGATGGCATTTGCTTTACCTTGCCACAACCACCTGTGATAGGGTCCGCACCTCAGGAAACTGTTACCGTTGGAAGCCGGCTGTTTGCCAAACGGGTCTCAGGTCCGTGGGCCTCGGGTGTCTCTCAGGCTCCCAAAAGCACAGGGACGAGGTGAGGGGCTTAGACCATGCCTGGGCAATGTTGTCACTTACACCTGGGTGTGTGGCATTTTGTTTCCCTGGCTACCCCCACTTGGGATAGGTTTTCCACAGCAAGTGGGCACTGTGGTTTCTTCCAGAGAAGTGGAGGGCATTTGCTTTACCTTGCCACAACCACTTGGGATAGGGTCTGCACCTCAGGAAAACTGTCTCTGTGGGAAGCCGGCTTTTTGCAAAGGGGTCTCAGGGCCGTGGGCCTCGGGTGTCCCTCCGGCTCCCCAAAGCACAGGGACGAGGTGAGGGGCTTAGACCATGCCTGGGCAATGTTGTTTCTTACACCTGGGTGTGTGGCATTTTGTTGACCTGGCTACCCCCACTTGGGATAGGTTTTCCACAGCAAGAGCATATTGCTCGTCGGAAGCCGTTTTGGCCCCAGGGGTCTCCGGGCTGTGTTCGTTATGGTTGAACTCCTGCTAGCAAAACCGCCGGGATGAGGGAAGGGCTCAGACTGTGCCTGGGCCCTGTGGTCTCTTACAGGTCAGTGTATGCCATTTCCTTCCCCTTGCCACAGGCACCTGGGAGCATGTCTGCACGTGGAGAAAGACTTTCCCGTGGGAAGCTGGTTTTTGTCAAACGGGTCGCAGTGCTGTGCTCCTCTCTTTTCCCTCCTGGTGCCAGAAGCCCAGTGACGATGGGTGGGCTTATCACATGGCTGGGCACAGTGGTTTCTTCCAGAGAAGTGGATG
>NW_024425624.1:0-1165 GCF_017311325.1 Ursus maritimus
TGTGAGACAACCACCAACAGAACCATAGAAACCTTGCCCAGCGGGCTCGCGCCCCCACCTGCAGCCTTCCATCCCTCCACGGTACACTCAGGGTCACCACCTTCCCCTCCACCCAACCGCCGCCATTCTTCCCAACGCTCCCGAAAGGAGTTCAAGCGACGCCCCGTCCCCCCACATCACGCGCCTCACGGGAACCCACGAGTTCGCCCCTTCGACCTTCCGCCTTGCGGCAGCGGCTCCACACCCAGCGCCCGGCAGCCCCTGCGCGGCCTCAGCTCCACACCGCGCCTGCTGCCTCTGCGCTCTGGGGCCGCAGCGCCTCCCCCGGCCCCGGCTCGCTCTCTTCGTGCCTTCCAGTAGACGTCGCGTTGACCCCCAAAGGCCTTGGGAGCCAGTGTCGAAGGGAAAAAAGGAAATGTGCCCCGTGCCTGGTAGAGTGTGCAGGGTTTAAGTGCGGCAGTCCCTGGAGAAACAGTGGGCTTTGACTGTGGCACCGTCGTTCTGGTATCCTAGGGTTGAGTTTGACTCCTGCGGGCTTCGGCTTACGGAAGCAGTAAGAGCTTCCCATTTGGTGCACACTTCCCTTGCTACCTTCGTGGGGTCAGTTAACAGCGCCTCCCTACACCGCTTCTTCTGCGAATGGGACAGCCTTCGAGGAGGACCCGCTCGCCTCCCGGCGCTCCCCTGCCTCTCAGTCCTCGCGGGTATCGGGTCCAGGCACGTCTTCCGAACGCGGAGTAAGCCTTTTCTGCGCGAACTGAGCTGACGAGGCTGGGCCCACCGGCCGGTGTCGGGCGTACACACGAACACCGCGACGTGGCTTGGCCTCCAGAGATGGGTTTTTCGGAGCTCAGCCTGATCTGCGCCCCTGGGGCGACCCCACAGGGTTGGGAACCTCTGTCGCGTAGCGTAAACACGAGCCCGCTCCTTAGTGGCCCCCGGAAGTCACTTCTGCGGTCGACGGACCTGGGGACCAGCAAGCCCGGTGCGCCCCGAAGAAGGACCGGCCGTCCACCACCCCCATCCCCACGTCCCGGCCTGGGAGTTGAAGAGTCCGCGTGGTGCGGAGCGGACACCGCACCTCACCTGCTGGACTGAAAGGCAGATTTCTGCATAAAAAGTGATTCCCTGACCGGGAATCGAACCCGGGCCGCGGCGGTGAAAG